>NW_024384365.1:0-5300 GCF_016835505.1 Polypterus senegalus
AGTAATTAGAATCGCCTGCATGTAATCTGTAATAATTTTATATTGAGGTGAGTGTGCGAAAGAGGAGTGAACAGCAGCAGAATAATCCCAGCCCTGCAGAATGTCGTGCTGTGACATCACATGGCTTGTCCAATCATATTCATCAAGCTAAGATAAGCTTCACAACTAACCTGCCACGGAGCAGACTTGTCCAAGAGCATATGTTGGCATAGTAATTAAGCGGAGCTTCAGGTTAGCCTCGTTCAGGAACCGAATTTCGAGAAATTAAACCAGGATTATCGAAATAAGCCTGGATTTTGAGGTTAGCTTGCTTGTGGAACAGCCCTCAAGTTTAACTTTGCTACTTGTCATAATTAGAGCTGCAACGATCTGTATTCATCCTAAACAAAACATTTTCACTTTGTGAGAAATTACGCCTTTAATTTATAATGACAAGATCTTAGTGGCACCAATGAACTTAACATGTATATGCGGTATTATAATCTGTATATTATACGCTTTTTCATAATTGCGTAATCTCCCCTTTTGTTATCTTTCACCGCTTTACCAACCTTACTTTGTGTTTTAAGCGTTACGAAATCAAGTTTTGTGTGTGTGTGCGCGCGCGCTCACAGACTTCTTTAATCGGCTGCGGTTCTTCAGCAACTTGTCAGTTTTTGTTTTTAAATAACTTGCACGTGCACCAGAGGGGTCTAAAATCGGTATGATTATGGGCCATTTCAAAAATACTTAAAATGATCCAGCTGTATTGTTTTCCGGAGCTTAGTCTCTTATGGCCCATGTTTAAAACGTACTTACGCTGGGAAACGTGCGGTGTTCCTTGGCAAAAATAGGGTTTTATGAAGAACGATCTCAGCGTTGAAATAAAATTTCTAATATCTGCATATCCTACAATAACGTTTTTGGCGTTGGCATTTTTGCGACTCCAGGCAGTAAGACAATGAAGTGAACAGAAAATTTTGTTTCATTACGTGTTTTAATGGGGCGTCATTCGCATTCAGATGTCCGCCCATCCATTTATCAGTTTTTTTAAATCCTGTTGTTTAAATCTGTAACGGAACAGGGTTCATATGATTTCTGCGTACTCGTCTCTGTAATGCAGACTGAAATTCAGCATAGAACTCCAGAAAACGGATGTAGGACGTCTAAATTTGATTATAAGTAAGTCATCATTACGAAAAAGGACCCAAATGCTATTAACGTATATTGAAAGACACAACATTACGGTTTTAAGTTTGTCATTACTATTTAATTGTGACAAAATACGCAATGAATTATTTTTAAAAATAATCAGATTCGACTGGACATAGTAAAACACTCAAAAGTTGGAGCGCTCTGTTATTCATTTGTTTATCAAAAAGCTAGATATGACATTTTTGTTTTTAATATTTTGCAACAATTTTTTAACACTTTGTAAATTGACACTGGGTTGATTACTCTGATCTCACACCCCTGGTGCTTAAAACTGAATTGAGGATAAATAAATAACAAATGAGAAGGGTGAGGAAAGGTTATAAAGTAGTAATTAATAAGTGAAAATACACAGAAAGGGCAGTTTTGTTGGGTTTAAGACTTTTAGCGCTTACTCAGAACACTATTTTTTGATATGCTCATTACAAACATGCATAGGGCCCCTGAAGCCCCCAAGCTGCAAGTTCAGCCTCAATATATTTGGGAAGTATTAAACTTACTGTACCTGTCTGTTCTGTAGCCAGCTAAGCCCCATCATGTTTTTTTTTGGACTATTAAAATTAAAACAACATTTCATACACAACTCAAATTTTACAAGAAAAGGTTCTAAACAAATCAACCTCCACCCCTGAGAAAGAGAGAGCTAGACCAGCAGGTGTAAATGTTATGATAGTAAAGATAAGTGAATAGATAAATTAATAAATGAATAAAGATACATTGAGTAAAAGAATGGAGACAACCATCTTCCTCAATTTAAATGCTTATTCTAAAATGTTATTGATTAGATCCTGCCAGGTTTTGAAAAAGCTTTTGTAGATCCTCCTAAGTTCGAATTAAATTTTTCCAGTTTAAAATAGTATGTAACATGAGTTACCTAATGACTTAGAATAGTTGAAGTTAGAATTCCTTCCAGTTGAGCAAGATAGTCTACGTGCTAGTAGTAGTAGCAAAGCCAATTACAGTTTATTTGTCCATCTCCACTTTAAGCCCATCCGGAAGTACTGAGGGACTGTAAAATGGTTTTATATATTACAGAGATGCTGTCTGAGTCCTCAAGACTGAGCAATATTTTTCCGCATATAGGTAGCGGGAGGTGAGGAAAATTGGCAGGTTCTGTTTAACAAAGTTTTGATTTGAAGGTAGTGGAAAAGAAATGTTTTCCTCGAAAGTTAAATTTGAGCAAGGTTATTAGTAGTTAGCCAAAAACTAAAAATCAAAACTGAAACTATTATTAAAAAAACGCTTTCATAAAACTGAAATAAAATAATTAACAAAATCGAAAATGAAAAACTAAAACTAAATAAAACTATTAAAGTAGCTGGAAAGACTAACTGAAATAAAATAATAATTTACTAAAATATTTTTAGTTTTCGCTTTTGAATGAATATTCTTGCTAGTATTCAACCTTTGTAAGTTTAACTCTAAAACAGAATTTCGGTGACAAGCAAGCTGAACACGGGTGAGCAAAGCGTGTGAAATAGAAAGCAATTTACATGCTGCCTTTCTTTTGCGCTTTGTTTTATATCAAGATGTAATTGAAACGGGCTGAAATCAGAATGTGCTGGGTCAACAAAACATTTACCATATGGACAGAAAATCACAAGTGAGTAACGTTTCAGTTTATTTCATGTGACTGCTTTTTGTCAACAGCAATTCACCTGCCACTTCGCACAGGAGAAATCGTGTTTACTTTCTCATATACAAGGTATAGAAAAAGTATAATAATCGTGAAAACATTCAACCTCGATATTTTGATGAATCTTGACGTTATAGACCTACCAGAGTCCAAAAATACAGTTTTTTGAAATGGTATGTGTGCGCAAGTGTGTCTGTGTGTATATAAACACGATAACTCAAAAACGCAACTAGATAGATGGATGAAATCTGGCATGTGGTTGTTTCACTCAATTGTAGATGTGGTCATGGGCCAAATACATCACCTGGAAGTGGTACTTTACCTGAACACATATTTTTTATTCATGCAGCTCAGAGTCCGGATTTATTCAACTTTACTTTTAATAATAATTGTTCAGTATATTATTAATTTTCACTACCAAATAAGATCGATTTAACTGGCTGTGCTGGTGAAAATGTCAGAACCTACAGAGAATGCAGCTTGCTGTGTTTTAGTGAAACGTGGCTAACGCCTATCATCCCAGATGCTAACGGAGCTACCCGGTTTAGCCCAGTTAGAGCGGACAGAGACGCAAGTACCTGTGGAAAGAAGAAAGGAGGAGGACTCGCCTCTATGTCAATACAGTGGTGCAACCCAGGACATGTAAACGTTAAAATCTCCACTTGCTGCCTGGACATCGAACTGTTGGCCGTAAGTCTGCGCCCCTATTACTTGCCCAGAGAGTTTGGACACGTGATTGTTGTTATTGTTTACATCCCCTCAAGCGAACGCGGAGATGGCGAGTGACATCATCCATTTCCGAGTTGCTAAGTTACAAACGCAGCACCCTGAGGCACTTGAAGTAATCACTGGAGACTTTAACCATGTAACGCTGGATAAAACATTACCTGCCTTCTCCCAGTATGTGGATTGTAACACTCAGGGAAACAGGACTATTGACCTAATATATGCAAAACGTTCAAAGACGATGCGTAGCCACCCCACTGCTCTGCGCTTTGGGAAAGCAGATCATAACCTGGTTCTGCTTCAGCCTCAACACAAAACCAAGAGTGAGGGCGCTTACCTACAACCACACACAGCCTCATTCAGGAAGTGGTCCCTGAGGCAGAGCAGGCTCTGAGAGACTGCTGGAACACAGACTGGGATATATTGCTGAGATCACATAGTGAGAACATTGAAGAGGCTGTTGAACGTCAGCACCGATTACATCAACTTCTGTATGGACATTGTAGTTCCAGTAAGAACAGTATGCTGCTATGCTAACAACAAGCATGCTGGATTACAAGTGACAACAAGGGCCTTTACCAGAAGAAAAGACAGCCTAAAGGTGGTGATAAGCATGAGCTGAAGTATGCAGGAAGGAACCCGAGTCCAGCTCAGGGCGGCAAAAGAGCAGTACAGGAGAAAGTTGGAGCAGAAGTTGCAGAACAACAGTATGAAGGAAGTGATGGGATGGGATGAAGATTATCACTGGCTGCAGCTCCAGGGTGCCGCCATCGAGACAGACGGGAGAGCAAACCAAATGAACAACTTCTTTATAGGGTTTGATCACAGTAACCCACTCTCACCTCGAGTATCATGCATCCTCCAACCATCCTTCTGCTGATACCAGCATAGGTGAGACATCCCCACCCACAATTACAGCAGCCCAGGTGAGCAGAGAGCTGAAAAGACCTTGTGCCAGCAAAGCAGCGGTCCCAGATGGTGTATCGCAACGCATTGCTGAAGGCTCAAAAGGCTGGAACTGGGGAGTCCCTCTACAGCGATCTTCAACCTGGAGCCTGGAACAGGGGAGAGTCCCGAGGCTTTGGAAAACATCTTGTATCACTGCCCGTCCCAAAGGTATCACGTCCCAGTGAGCTGAATGACTCCGCCGTCGCCTGACGCTAGACATCTGATGAAGACCATGGAGCGGCTGCTGCTTCACCACCTGAGGCCAGCAGTCTGCCTGCCGCCTCACCTCTGCAGTTTGCATACCAGGAGAAGGTGGGAGTGGAGGATGCCATCATCTATATGTTTCATCGATCCCTCTCCCCACCTGGACAGAGGCAGTGGTGCTGTAAGAATTATGTTTTGGACTCTCTAGCACCTTCAACACCATCCAACCTCTGCCTTAGGATAAGCTGACTGAGATGGGAGTAGATTCACACCTTGTGGCATGGATTGTGGACTATCTTACAGACAGAGACCTCAATATGTATGCCTTGGGAACTGCAGGTCTGACATTGTGTGCAGCAGTACAGGGCACGTAGGGACTGTTTTCTCCGGTCCTGTTCAGTCTATATACATCAGACTTCAATTATTCGAGGGCCTGCCCGGTGCAAAGTTGCTGATGGCGCTGCTAGTGGGCTGCATCAGGAGTGGGCAGGAGGAGATGAGAAGTAATCAAAGACTTTAAATGGTGCGCTCAACCACTTCACCTTAACACCAGCAAGACCAAGGGCGGTGGTGGTTTAGGCCCAGGCCCTTTTTG
>NW_024384366.1:0-1000 GCF_016835505.1 Polypterus senegalus
GCGGTTGAAACAATGTCTGCACAGGAGCTGGCGTAAACTGTGGCTGCATTGGAGCTGGCTGGAACTGTGGCTGCACTGGAGCTGGCGCAGGCTGCAAAGGAGCTGGCTGTGGCCAAGAATATGATCTTGAGAATCTAGTTAACTGTCCATAAGATTGTGAACCTGACAGGACTGCTATACTGGCGTAAAGAGCTGGCTGAGAAATTGACTGTGCCCTATGTTGTGGATAATGGGGCACAGGACTCTCAGAATGGAAGCAATCCTCAGTTACCTGCGTAACACTTTCCATAACAATCTGAAGCTCCCTCATCTCATTACTCAGAGCTCTCCAATGTGACTCTAAGAAATTTATGCTCTCCCTCTTCACATTAGGAACTTGCATAAAATAGCTCCCATATGAGTTATGGGTTGAATATGTAACAGTGGATGATCAATCACAAATCCTCCAAGTAAGCTGGCACACGCCATATGTGACTTGGACGAGGATTTGTTATCTGTGTCTCACTGTAAAAATCTCTAGAGGTAGCCATAGCACAACCCATGTACGATCCAGCCCTAAACACCACTTTGTGAGGTACAGTTGTATGTTACTGTGCTGACTGTACACTTGCTGGCCTAATTTTTTGGCTAGTAAGAAACACAGCTACACCAGAGAGTAGATAACACCCTTCAAGTACTTTAATAGATGTGTATACATACAGTAAGTGTATGTGTGATATCTAAACAGAAATAAATTAATACAATAAGTACACAAATACAAATGGAATACATATATGAACATAACTAATTAAATGTCAAACTGGAACATTATTATATAGTATTCAAGAAGAGCAATGTTAAACATCAATTCCTCAACTTTAGGTATTGTTAATCAAACCAGTAGGTGGCACTATTAACCAGACTTAAAGGTACAGCGTAATACCCAAGACAGCATTCGTTTATAAAAACAAACTTTACATTTAATACTGAGAAAATCAACATATTTTAATGTGTTGGAGTG
>NW_024384367.1:0-16910 GCF_016835505.1 Polypterus senegalus
CGGGGGATGCAAATTTTTTTTTCCTTTCTGCAAAAGGGGAAGAGATCATTATCAAACTGGCCATCTCCTGTTTTGGGTAAAATTGCCATCACCCACTTTTAACCCCCATGACTGTCTTCCCACCATGTATTAATATAAAAAAAAAATGTATGCTTTTCACTCAAGGAAAAGTGCAAATAAGTCATTTATGAAATATTATTGCATTCCATGAAAAAAAAACCTAAAAAAACTAAACCCACTTTATGTTTAGACCAGTTTCGGGCTTTTCCCCTCAAAGCTGCCCAACCTAATACACACATACACAAAAGACCCACACATATTTTGTTAGGAAAATGACAAGAATCTCCCCTATCCAGGAGATGTTGCATTCAGACCACTTTAAAAAAACATTAGAATAAGGCAACATCGAAAACATAGAAATTGAGTTTTTAAAATTCCTTCAGATGGTCCTAAAGCAGGGGCAAAGAGGAATATGAAGGAATGGATCACAATCAGAATGAAATATCATGATTAGTATGAACATTTCTTATTATTAAATAAAAACCCCGGAACCCAATTATAAAGAAATTTCCTTTTTTTATTTAAATTTACCCACTTTGTTTTTTATAAATTATTTGCCTTTAGTTGAAGAAGAAACAAAGTTTTTCCATTTTATCTTCTAGGCATCAGCTAAGTTCATAATTAATTTCTTTAAAGACATCTTTTATTGGCTCATTATAATTCCTAAAAAAGGTGTATTAAAATTGTCATTATCAACCCATTAAAATATGGTACAAGCCCTAAAAGAAATTAAAAAGAAATAAAATTTTAGGATATATCATAAGGCAAAAATGTTATCCCCTCAAGGCCCATTGAACTACTTTTGGGGAAAAAAACACATAAAAAATTAAATCTACAAAAAAGACTAACTTGGTGCATTTTGTTCTGATGGTAATCCTTACAAATACAGAATGAAGGAAAAAGATTTTCCCAGTCTTTTAACAGAAAAAGGCTATAAGGGACTAATGTATATCTAAAATTTTCCCCGGTTTTAATAAAACCTGTAATTTTTTAAAAAATAAAGTAAAACAAATAATAGAATATAAATAAGCTTGGAGGCCTGCTTCTTTCTGTTTTTCTTAATTTCCACAGATACTTTCCCAACCCACCATGGAAAAATAAATCCTTTTGAACTTTTGTAAGGCAAATTTCAAACCCCCCATAAAATGTTTGCAGTGAATGGAAAGGGTAAACAGAACTGTTTTGATTTTTATAAAGGTGAAAATATTTTTTAAAGTGTCACTGAAGCTAGGGGGCATCTACCAACTATTGTGGCCCAAATTTTAGGCCAAAATTGTAAATATGTCAGCAATGTTAATAGAATAGTTTTCTATTTCAGTTCAAATTGTCAATAGAAAAGTCTCATCTTTCCCAAGATGTGTGCCTGTTATTCCATGAAAAAATCCCCTTATGTTTTTTTTTACTGTTAATTCCCTTTTCAAAAAAATTTGATTTTTAAATGTGATAAAACCCATTTTTTCCTCTTTAAAATTTTTTGATTATTTTTTAAAAATTGGTTGTATGAGTGAATCATTTGTATACAGTACAAAAAGTCCCCTTTTAATGAATTTTTTCTGAATGGGCCCAGTAACCCCAGGATAGGCTCCTCTCCTGCAACCTTAAAATGGATAATGGATTCTGGGCCTTTATATTATATCTTCAGCCCTTAAAAATGAACCTGTGTTTTGGGGAATCAATTACTACACACTGTTTCCTTTTTGCCTTAAATAGAACCGCCAGTTATCCCCCTGATTTTGTTTTGAATGAGACAATTATTATCTGTTTTTTTGTAGGGAAAATATCTTTTTTTTCGTAAAAGTAAATTCACTAAAAAAACTCGCCCATTTCCCCAAAGGCAATGAAAATTTTAAATTTACTTCAAAAAACTTTTTAACAATAAAACACTAAATATTATATAAAAAAGCCAACCCAAGGAATCATCAATTCATTTACCCCATTTGAATACTGTGTTTGGAGGATCCATATTTAGATGGTCCCAGGTCCCCCCTGTGTGCATTTCTTTCCCCATCTGCAGGGGTTTTCCCTTTGAGTCTCTTTCCCCCCACTGTCCAAATTTGGGAAGTTACAGACAATACACCCGGGACTAACTGGGGGAAAGCATTTAACCAAACAAGGATAATGGGGTTATGGGATTTTAAATTTGGGCCCAAAGTGTTTGGGTGTGTTGTAGGACAAAGGGGGTTTTTGCCATTTGTTATGTTTTTGGGGCCAAAAGACCTGTTAAGAAAGCAGATTTAACAGGGTAAGCACCCAAACTGCCCCTTTCCCCCCTTATTTAAAACTGACTGAAGTCCATTTCCGAATCGCCTTGCATCTGATAACAAAGGTGTAAATCGAGTTGAATGACATCACCCAGAGGGCCCCTCATTCCGGAAAAAGAAGGAAGAATAGACTCAAGACAAGAACAATAAACAAAATAATTGACAACTCTGATAGACACCAAACCCTCTATGAGGGCATACGTTTTTAACTGAAAAACTTTAATCCAGTCAGGAGAAGTTATACACCCCTAAAACTATTAAATCATCATCTGGAAATTATTCTCGTTTTCTGTCTCTAGGGGTTCTCTCAAGGGAAAAAGGAGAAGTTCCAGGTCGTATCCGCCCAAAATGGCTAAAAAAAATTTTGAAATCTGCTCCCCAAACCAAAAGTTAAGAACCCTTTCCCGAGAATTGAATCCCGGACCTTCTCTTTTTTGAACCTGGGACAAGTCCGTTTGCTAACAAAAAGTTAGCCAGTCTGAAGGCTGAAACGCCATCCCTAAAAGGGCACCCCATCTAAACTTTGTGCCCAGAAAGGAGTTACTGTCCCTTTTGAAGTTGCAGACAATACACCACAGGGCCCAACTGAGGGAAAACATTCCCACCCAAACAAAGGATAATAGCAAAAAGAAAAAATACACCCAATGGAGGAATCCCCTTTAACCAGGAGAAAAAAACAAAGCTCCACTCCCAAGGACATGCCTTTTAAAAAATTTATTAAAGCTTTTTTGCCCAAGATAAATTAAAACTTTAAAAACCAATAAACCACCACCTCTTATTTATAGGTTTGTCGCTATCTGTCTGAATCTAGTCTTATAGTCAACAATATATGCAGTTATTATATTTTTTAAAACCCTTTTGCTTATCAATAAATTGAACTTGTTTCTTAAAATGGTGTGCTTCAGTTATCTTTTATGTCTAAAGGTCATAGTCCATCCTACAACAAAGAAAAATAAGGTAAAGAAAGTAAGAGCCTTGCAGAATCTTTTTAATAAATACCTGTATTGCCAAAAATAAAAATGATAATTAATTCTAAGTTAACATTATCCATCTATTTCCCTTTTTTGGCTCTCTGGGGGACACTATAAATCACACTGATTCATACAGTTTTGGTCCCCCTGGGTCATGTTTTTGATTTTAATTATCAATTCCTAAATGTTTAACCTGCGATATATTGGTACCCCTGGGGATCCCCTTTTTCCCCTACTCTAACTGGCTTGGGCTGCCACTTAATCCATTTAAGATTAAAAAAATTAGAACATGACATGACATGTTTAGACATCTGTTCATCAGTTTCAGATTCTACTAATGCTGTGTGGGTATAAGGGGGGGCAGCCTATCCCCGCCACTGCAGGTACAAGTAGGAATGCACTGACAAAAGGGTCCCACATCATTCATTGATATTCATGCTACATCACCCGAACTCATACCAGGCAGTTAAAAATGTAAAAATGGGAAGGTTTATGAAAAAATGAAAAGTAAGCTGACAGCCATTACTGTGGATTGTGTGCTTCTTAATTTTTGTTGATGTTTTCATTATTTTCCCCTTTTCATTTTATTGTATTTTTCAGACCATGCTTGTCATTTCTCAATATGTCCTCCTTTTCTTGTTTTGAAATAAAGTTGTCAATGGAAGATAAAGTTTTAAAAAATTGGGAAAATAGACGTTGCCTCTTTCAATTGCCTAGCCATATCTTTTTTAAAAATGGTGCTTTTAAAGGTTTACACCAGACATAGAAAAAGAAATGAGAATAATTGAAAAAAAGAAATGGGGAAACTAAAAAAGATTCCTTTTTCCCTTTTATTTTTAAATGGTAAACCCTTTGAAACTTAGAGTCTAATTATGGTGGCCGACACTGGTCCCCCCGGGGCTTTGAACAACATCAGCAAAACTTAACACCTGGAAAAAAAAAAAAAACTGGCATGTTTCCCAAAAGCGAAAGGGAATAGGAATGTAGTTAAAAGGGTAAACCTTTTACCCTTCTTTTTTCACTTCATTTCATTTTTAAGATATATTAGCTAACTTTTTTTAAAAAATTTTATTAAAATATATATATATATATATATATTATTTTATTCCCAAAAAAAATGGAATAATTGATCTCACAGCCCCAAAACCGTCATTAAGCTTTAGGGGTATCAATCTGTCAGTTAGGAACCATGGGATTTGAATGTTCTTGAGACTTTCTGGGAGACACAACTAACCGGTGGAAGTATTGTGCCATCCTGGGGGAACTGGGCTACCAGTGCAATCAATCAGCTGCAGGTACCCCTTGCTACCAGTAGTGACAAGGATACAAGCAAAAGCAAAACTAGAGAAGAACAGACAGGAAGGATAAGGAGAGAAATTGTCAGTGGTCACCACTGGCAAACCATTCCTTTTTTTGGGGGGTTGTCATGCTGTAACCCTTCCAGTGTACCTGCTGTCACTTTCATTGCCAATGCAGGTAAAGATGATTCACAATCACTTATGCTTCCAAAAATGTACAGATTGTTATTCCTGAGATTGTAAACTGTTCCCTTAATATTCGAACAGTGTATATATACAGTAGAACCTCTGGTCACGAATGTTTTCCAACAGCATAAAACGGGTTACGATCAAAAAATTTTGTATCTGTTCACGACCACACTCTGGTGGCAAACAAAAACACTGGCGGCCAGTTTCCCTGCGTGTTCATAGCTAAAATGATCTTTCCATTCTTTTTCCCTTTTTTTGTTTGGGTATACAGGGCCTAACAAAGCAGCTGATGTTGCAAAAAGGGGTTATAATGTTAACCAAGCAGAGGCTTCCAGTGCTGAAAGAGGTGGAAAACTGTTGCTAGTGTAGTTGAACGGAAGCAACTTGCAGGGGATAGCATAAAACAAAGCATCATATGAGAAAAGACAGGAAAATTCATGGCGATTTGCTGAAAAAATCCACTTCAAGTGGAGAAGGTGAGGAATTTAAAGTCAGTAGAGGATGGTTTGAAAAGTTTTTCAAGAGAAGTGACATTTAAATTTTTTTTTTCCTGTGCTTATAACTCATAAAAAAAGTGTTTACAGCGGCGTTTCAAAGGGTCAAAGCAAACTTTTACAATGTTAATTTTCTCTGTTGTTCAAGGTTTTCTCAGCGTTATTCAATTTTTTTACATTTAGTTTACTATTACTAAGTGCATTCTATGGTATAATTACCTTTTTTTGTGCTTACAAAAATATATATTTACATACACTTAAACGGCCCGAATGGATTAAATGATTTACATACAATCTTATGGGAAAAATTACGTTGGGTTGGACAAATCAGTTTTGGAAACAATTATGGTTGTGACCACAGGTACCACTGTATAAAAGAGATTGGATAAATTCAGGTGTTTAAGAATTCAGATGATTTTAAAAAGTCTACACCTCTTAGTTAAAGATTTCCAATGAGGGAAATACCTGTTAATAAAAACCTAAACTTTGAAACACGATCAGTGCTAATTAGTCTATAATAAATTGACTTTAGCTTGAATAAGAAGGATAGAAATTGAACTTTGGCCTTGGGACAGGTTTATCTAATTATCAAATTGTTGTTAATTTCGATAATCAATTGTGTTTAGATGCCTTGTTGAGTAACAGCATAAGCTCATATCAAGCAAAAGTTTAAAAATGCCATAAATTACAATATATCAGCGCTTTGTAATAAAGTGGCTTGTTCATCTTTGACATAAAGCTGGTATTATAGCCATCAAACTCCTATAAGCCTTAATTTGAGAATACATGTCGTGTCAGGTAATTAGACACTCTGTGTTCCAGAAGAGTATATATACCATCCCCAATTTAGAGTCCTCGCTTATTCTTCAGGAATTCTTATTTGTACCCTATTATAGATGTCTGTATTTTAACAATGTACCAAACAGTGGCGGCTAGGAAAAAAATTTGAGCAGGGGGGCAGTTTTTGGGGTTACAAACTAAAAACAGCACTTATCTATTACAGTATATAGTGCCTTTCACATCTATTATATAGTGCCTTTCATATCTTTCTATTACATAGTGACTTCATATCTATCTATCTGGTCACCCCACATGCTCGTGGTCCTCATCTTTAGTGTTAATGCACATCTTGGTCTTTCCAGGACCAGACCCATAGAAAAAATCCAGGCTAAAATATATTACCCCCTCTCCACCATGGTGCCCATTCTGATGCCAGCTTTCCTATTTATTCTGTGCCCCAAAATGTCAATCCAAGAGCTCCACGATCCCTTTATTCTTCCCATAGCTTGCTCTGTAGATGTGCAAAGGAACAGGTGCACCTGCCACCCACATTTTATACAACACCAGTCTCTAGATTCCCCAGTCCTCTGCCAATTTACACTGTTCCCTATTCTGTAAAAAGCCCACACCATAATGTCTGCACCCTGACCTCTGCAATCTTCCAAAAGGTGCACTTTAGTCTATAAACATCTATAGCATAAGTATAACCCAAAAAACTTGTGATGCTTTTGCTAATAAAGGCCCCAGACCTTGGCCATTTACACTGTATTCCATAAATGCACGTAATATAATCACTAGTCCAATGATTTTTCTGAAGTGTTGCATCCCAATGTACCATTTAGCACACAGAGTCATTCCCAACCCAAAATTTATTCAACACTTGCCGCCAGTCTGCCTAGGGCCTATGCAAGTTGCCAGGCTTATTTACCTGGGCACAAGTTCACATTGTAAGATCTACAGATAAACCACACACACACATCTTAAAACATCTAGCCCCAACCGTCTTGTACTACACCCACTGGACAAATCCAACTTAAATCTTATTCTATCTTTATGATGAGGATACTTATATTTCTTGAACATAAATGTTGCCCACCTTTATTTATTTTCAGGCCTGAAAATTTCTCAATTGCTTTCTGATTTAATCGAGTCATGTGAACCGAACACATTTAGCCCCCATACTATTGTCTAGATCAGTGTTTCCCAACCTTTTTCTCTGTAGTGGGAAACTTCTTGTACTCAAAATCAGGCCCCGGGCACCCATTATTTTACTAACCACAAATAAATTAGTATACCTCATACATACTAAACTGCCGAAGGGGGAGGACTACTAGAAGAAGCCCGTAAAAAGCAGCCAAGACCAATTTGTGCAATTTAAATGCCACTTTGGTGGCATCTCTAAGCTGCTTGCCTACCCCCCTCTGCCTCAGAGGCACTTTTATGCCCACTATCCACCAGCCCTGTGAGGCTCACTGGTGACCCACACACCTAGGGCAGATGGACCCCAGCAGCCAGGAGACACAAGGCTTTGGAACAGCAAACAGGGAAAGCAAAAAAATGGCATAACTGACACTACATCCAATTAGCCAACTTCGTTTGTCATAACAAGTGCAAGACAAAGTCTGCATGTCAGCTCATTCTGGTCAGCCCAGTCTAAGCTCCTTTATTTTCATGTTTTCTTCAAGTGAACAATTTAGGAAGAAGTGTTTCGTTAAAGAATTAACCAAATTTTCTTTATTTCGGAAGTACCATTCAAAGTTGCCATCTCCTTAAAGTTACTGTAAGAGCCATTTTCCTAGTTCTATAAAACTGATGAATATTTTACTAGAGGAATACATAACATGGGGGGTTCCTATAACTCTCCCATAAGTACAATTTTATTGGTATATTCTAGCCATTTCTAACAGCTTTGAGTAAACATAATTCTACAGTCAGTTAGTGACACCTTGCCATGTTTGTGTGAAAGGCATAAAGGGTTTTTAAAACCCCCAACTGGCCTGTGGGCCTTTTGGTGTGTGGGAAAAAAACTCTAAGAAAACAGCACTTAATTTATGTGCCCGTCGCGTTTAAAGCGTAAGAAGAAGAAGCTAAGAATCTTTAAATATATAAGAAGTTAAGAATCTTTAAGTTAAGAAGAAGAAGTAAAGAACTTTTAAGTACAGAAATAACTAAAGTTTCGAAAAAGCTAAGATTGAGAAGATACATTTTTCCTTTTTGCCTTTTATTCTGGGGGTGTAACTATTTTTCCTTTATTCTTGTGGGGATTATTTGCTTTTAACTTTCACTAATAATTTTAAAACAAACTTTTGGACTGAGAGATTTCTTCGGCGTTTATTAGTGCTTGACCTTGCCTTACACTTTGGCGGCTACAGTTACGTTTGCTCATCTGTAGTTACATTAATGGGGTGTGATCTGTGAACCATTGAAGTGAACATGAATTAGTGTGTTAACAATTGTCTAATCAAAATTAGATTAAAAACTAATTCATTCCCAAATTTGGGGGAGTGCCCAAGGTGCGGGAGCTGTGTCCCTAAGAATCTAAGAGCAACCGAAAAGGGCAGCCTCCGGTCACCCTCATGCCAGAAGATCAAGGACTTCATACGCTTTCATTTGGTGGCATCTTTACACAAAAAAAATAGGTAATACACAGATTTTCTTTTGAAATCACACAGAAATTAACCAAATGTTTAATGGATGTTGACATACAATACACAGGCATGTTATGCAAATAACAAATTTATTTCATGATTATTTCACATTTCATGATTAATTTAAGTAGAGTTTTTAAAAATATTTGGGGGGGTGGGGGCAATATCGCAGCACCCTGCATTACAAACTGTCACTAGTACCAAATTAAGCACACAATTTAAAAATGAAAATTTCCCATCCTCTGTGGCTATGCCTGGTAGCCCCACTGACTTCAGCTAGTCTTATTTATTTTCCGTGGAGCTCCATACTCTTCTGATTTGCTTTCCCAATTCAATGTTAACTTCCAGTGCTGTCTTAAATAGCCTCTGGGGCAGAAAAGGTGGGACCCCCGAGTGAAACCGAAGTGGCTTACATTCCGCCTTGGGACTTATTCTCCATCTGTAGATAAAAGAGAGCAGGCATTAGCAACCGTGGTCCCTCAGGCTAACCTTATTAAAGCCCTGTACTGCCTCTATGCACTCACATGTGGACACTCACTTATAGTGCGGTCACAGAAAAACGATGAAAAAAAAAAAGAAAATAATGTGCAGTATATACCTGTAATTGCTAAGAATCGTTTCTCCTTCCCCCCCCAGTAAAAAAAATGTAAAACCACAAGCGTTCACACTAGAGGGCAAGTTGTCATCTCAAAGAATACACTGTTGTGTCTGCCCTCTGTTCAAACTATTGCTAAAGAGGTCAGAGATGAATCCCACAGCTGTCTTCCTGTTGTTTTATTTTCCTTGTTCATTCCAGGTTAGTAAATATAAAGACAATATGAAGTTTTATTTAATGACATGCAGACTTTATAAGTGGGTAGCAGCTTACTGTAATTACGCTCTAACGAAAAAAATCCTTGTTATCATTACATGTTACAAGATGAGCAAGTCACCAATGTTTCAGTTGGATATATATTAGCCTGGGGTAAGGAAAATAAAAGGCATCCTTTTATCTTGACTTTGTTTTATACGTGTATAAAACCTCCCATTAAAAATAATCTGGACATGTGTTTACACTTTTGAGATTGAATAAAAGGATAAAACTTAATATAATCTTATAAATAATAATACAATATATAACACATCCAGCAAAAGAAAGAACATTTTTAAATTATAGTTTTTTAAATTATAATGTATAATGTTCTAAATAACCCAAATCTTTGGGGCATGATTAAAATATTTTGGGATTTTATTTTAACCCTATAGTCAGTTTACCCGGCCATTTCCACAATCACTGGGTCAGGCCATGAGATTGAATTAATCTGATATTCAATGAAGTTTTTCAATTTACATTAAAAATTTCAATGGTATTAGGCCTGATCTTAATAGTATCCATAGCTTCTTTATTAGTAAAATTTATCTCAAAATCTTTGCTTATAATTAGGATTTGATTATCTATTTATTTCATGGGTGTACCCCTCCCGGCAGAAAAAGGCAGAAGGTGACCATGTGTGATATCACCCCCATTGGTCACTAGTTAATACGCCCTTGAGGTCTGCAGAAAACCTTTGAGGATAGTCTCAGAGAGAGTGAGATGAAAATAAAACACCTAACCAGTGTCCAAGCTGGGAAATGAGGGCTTTGTTTGTTCCTTTACAGGTATATCTGCATGCCTAAGTCATGGTATTCTTTCTAACTAAAATAATTCCCTTTATTTTCGAAAACAAAACAAACCTTATAATCAATGAATAAATAATAAAAATTTTTCCCCATTTTTTTTCCCCGACAACATCACAGAGCTTCAGTATTGCAAAATATCACCTCAATTCAATGTGTTGACAAATACTATAGCACATTTAGAAAGCATTCATGATTTTTTAAGTCAACAAGACAGCACATTAAAGAAGGCAGTGAAAATAGGAGCAAAACTGTTATCACATAGTAAAAACTGCAGAAGAGTGAAAAAAAAAGATCTAATGCTGAAATCTGAGTATTAGATTGACGGACCCTTTTAGTCAACTAAGAACATAGTTCCATAGATCTTTTGCAAAGCTGAATGAGCATTGATAAAGGGGGAATTAGGAATTAGAAACTCATGTTCAGAGAATCTCAGTTATTTAATGGGCTTATTGGGGTAATTGTTATTCTACAAAAAGTTAAACTTTGAGGAAAAAAATACAGGGGTTTGAGATTTAAGAAAAGTAAAAATTCAATGAAGTTTTGCACAAAATACTGAATAATTGAAAAGACATTAATCCATGATTAAATTTAGCCATCCCCTCCATTGCAGGGTTGTAGCACAGATCTCGGGCTCTATACAAAACAGTTTCTGTGGGCCCCCTTTCCCCTCGATCCATGTTTGTCACACATCGTTTCATTCCAGGCTTTGAAGACCCCTCCTACCAGTGGGTCCTGGATCATACCCTTTTCCCCACTACAATGCCCATGCTCCATTCGAAGTAATTAGTTATTATCTGTTCGAAAATGACCAGGTTTATTTTAAAGACTTAATGATTAATAAGCACATCCTCACATATAACATCAAAAGGTTTAATTTTGATTTTATACACAAAAGTGAAGTGATGTTTATTCAGGGTATAGTGATTGTTATGCCAGTATGAACAAATAAAGTGGCTCAACAGCAATGTTTTCCCCAATCCAACTACCCGGGTAATCCTCTAGCAATTAGTGTTTTTAAAAACAGCTGTTTAAATTAGCTGACCAGAAGTTGGTATTTTTACAGGAATATAATAAAGAAACTAACTTTTTTTCAAGACTGAAGACAAAAACGAAAAGAAGAAGGAGTTGTTTTGAAGCCACAAGGTTTAAAGTCAGAGAAGAACTACAAGAGTTGCTCACCCAATTTCTATTACTTTTATCAGAGCCAAGCTATTAAGGGGAAAAAAATAAGCTAAGGCAAAAGTATAGTGGCTCTAAAGGGCAAAACACAAATACAAAAACGTGTTTGGAATTAATAACAAGTGAAGTGTCAAATAATTAAGAAAAGTAAGAGCAAATTAACATTAAAAGTAAGAACATGAAGTAAACAAAAAGTTAGGCTGAAATTAGCGATAAAAATACTGAGTGTAAAATTAGCATTACAAAGTGAGAGTGAGGAATTAGCACAAAGGAAAAGTGTGAAATCAACAAAAACTGAGAGAACGAAATCAAAAAAAACTGAGGGCATTAAATCAACAAATACTAGGAAACAAATAAACAAGAACTGAAAAGAAATAAACTTTAAAAAGGAAAAATCTTTCTGAAAAAGGAAATAACATGTACACTGTGGCAAAAAAAAGGAGCCCTGCCTCCTTTCCCTACAATTTACTCATGAAGTGCCTTGTCAATGATGTCTGAACAAAGATACAGTGAAATCATCAATTGTTAAAATTATCTGCACACGGGGCAATAAGCAATTTGTTTCACCCACTGCTATCGGCCCATTGAACCAGCAGTGGAACCACTTGGGGCAATTTGGATCACAGCTGTGTCACACACAGATCTAGAGTGCTTGGTTGAAATGTCATCCTGTAATCACCTACAAAGTTTATGCTGACATAAATAACACTACGATATTAGCAGACCTGAGCCACAAAAAGTTTGGGAACCAGTGGAAACCCGTTTAATCCAAAGTAGTGGGGGATAATTCTGGTTCAAAATAAAAAAACAGCACATGAGGGATCTAAACAAGAAAAGAATGCAGTGATTCTGGGGGGTTCCTTCTAGGTCACGGTTAGTCAACAAACTGTGTGCCTCCTTCTGGTCCCAAGTTGGTTTTGTTGCACTGATTCCCGGAAGGGGCAGGTTTTAATGACATGGACCCCAGAAGTGATGTCACTTGCCATCCATTTGGAGTCTCTGAACTGTGGATGGAAAGACAGTTGTGTTAAAAAGGGTAGCCCTCTCGCTTGGGATGACATGCTTACCTGCATAGAGTATTGAAAACCCCCCTATTAGGACAACCTACATGGCTCCCCATTAGCTCACCCCAATTGGGAAGGGTAGACCAACTGACGGTAATGGATCCAGGATAAAACCTGCATTGGCATGCAGGAGACCTCTATGATGCAACACCTTGAACCTGTAGGCCGAGATCCGGGAAACACCTTGAAACCCCTCGGGGGTGGTCTCCTTGAGATACTATCCATTGTAAAGGAGGAGGGGGATCTGTAATTAAAGTGAATTCCTGTCCAAGGAGATAATACCAGTTGAGTAATCCGCCACTTAATGGGAGTGCCTTATGTTCCACCAATGCATATTTCCCTTCCGCCAACAGTTTCCAGCTTAGATACATGACCTGGTGTTCAGCACCATTGACTGTTTGGTGGGGACTATTGCCATGCTGGTGTCAGCATAGTGTAGCTCGAGTTCATGCTGTGGGGGGGGGCTGTACTTTAATTTGCCGCCCCCCAACATATCTGAATATTTAACCTATTTAAATTGAAAATGAAAATGACGTAAGAGAACAATTAAGATAACGTATGGATTTATTCATATACAGTATAAAAAACGGGAATAATTTTTCACATATAATTATTTATAAGCATCAACAGAATATAGTCTAGATGACTGATAAGCCGGGTTCTAATTTAGTTTAAATCTGAAACAAGAACCAGTGTAGTGTAAATGATAGTGGGGGGTGTTTTCACAAAAGAACACATTCAGATTGATAACAAAACGAAATTACAAATTGTAAATTAGTTGTTTATCTTCCTAGAAATTATTCTTGGTGTAATGTTTATGCTTATTTTATTATTTCCTCATAAATTTAAACTGCTGTGTCTGATGCTGTCAAGAAGGACTCAGAAAATGATTTTAAAGCATTTGTGCATAAAAAACAGAGAATTTTTTCTTTTTTTTTTCATGAGTGATATTTTTCCAACCCTTTCTGCTTACACAATTTTACTGAGCCATTTGCCAAATGCGCCCCCAAAACTGTGCCGCAAGCCCCCTCCGCCTGCCCCTAGCTACGCAACTGGGTGTCAGACACTTTGGAGACAAGGAGGAGAGAAATCAGGAGCAGTTAACAGGCAAAGATGTAAGGGCCTCTTTAGGTCAGTGAATGCTGCCTCAGTTTCATGACTCCATATCACCATATTGGGATGCGCTTTCAAGTGAGATTAGTCAAAGGTGCAGCCCTTAAAGAATGTATTAACGAGCTGCAGATAAAAGCTGGCTAGTCCCAGGAAAACCTGCACTTGTCGTTTTATTTCTGCCGGTGCCAGTATAAAATGGCAGCAACTTTTGAACATTGTGGTTGATTGTACCCAACCCCAACATAACTCAATTCTTCAGTCAAGCAAAAAAACACTTCTTCAGGCTAATTCATAGGCCAGCCTAATAAGTAGTCTGGAGCACCACCAAAACATGCATTAAATGGTCCTTTCCCCATGGTGTAATAGATAACAATATCATCCAGATAGACAGCACTGTAGGTATCAACTTTTCACCAGACTTTGGGAAAGGGCGCTGGTGCCCCAGTGTAATCCAAATGGGAGGGCTTTATAATGCCAATGTCCATTTAAAGGGATTAAACATATTTTTTTCAAATCCATCAAGTAATATGCCAATATCCCTTAGTCATATCCTGAGTAGAAAAATACTGAGCTTTTTTCCCAGTCACTCTAAAGTCATCCACACCAACCATGGAATAGCATCAGATCAGGATACTTGGTTCATACAGCGAAGATCACAAGGGACCAATTGCCATCAGGCTTTGTTTTTAAACATTGAAATTGACATGGGGCTGACACTTTCCCCTATTATTCCCAAGTGTATGGTTAATTTCCAGGTCAACTTCAGCTTTCTTTGCTGGCAAGCAATCAGGGGATTCCGAATGATGATCCCTGGTTTGGTGACAATGTCATAAGGACGAGTGAAGTCTGGCACAGCTTAGTGTTAACAACTTTTAATGGATATGATAGTATTTTCCAACTGTCTCTATTGTGGAGGGGTGTCACCAAACTTTAGGATCTCCTCTGATGAAAAGGGTGGGGAGTTGTCCAATCTTACATGGTTTAGAAGTTGACGGTAGATCTGAGTAAAGTAATCTACGTCCCCAACATTCGTTTAAATTTTTTAAAGTCTCTGTCAATGTGCTAATAATTTAGAGTGAGATGTTAGGATAAGTTCTACTTGGTCTCCGGAACAAAACTCCCTTTAAAAACCTATTTCTGATTGCATAGCCTGGATTGCCCCTCTTTGCACATGCTCTATATGTTCCTTAATTCGGGGCGTAGTTTTTCAAGCGATCGCGAGCTGCACTATATATTCACTTATTTTAATAGATGCACTGATTCCCATCCCTCTTTAAAATATCCAGGAGTCTGCAGGGTTGTCTCCTACAGTACTAAGAATGGTGAGAATCCGTGAGGCCTGAGGGGCTTCCCAATAAGCAAACAAAACCAAAGGAATAAGCTGGATCCAACTCTCCCAACCTCCCAAATGACCTTCCTTAACATCTGTTTTATCATTTGGTTGAAATGCTCACCAACCTTCTGGGGTGATAACCAGATATCTTCAGCTGTTTAATTTGTAAATTTGTAAACTTCCTAAATATACCGACATAAAGGAGTCCACTGCCCTGTTGGGACTTATTTTGGGAATCCCACCCATGCAAAAACCCCCTACAAGTTCCTGGGCAAAGTGTTTTTAATTAGCCTGTCTCATGGCAATGACTTGGATACTCCATAATCCATGGTCACCAACATGTACTTTCCCTTTGAATGGAAGGTTCAAGTGGACCTACATATCGACCTCAGTCCTTTGACTATGTTAATAATGAACAACCATAAAAAGAGGGCATGCTCACGGATGGAATTTGGTATAATTGTTGTGTGGGCATGCCTCCAGAATCGTTGGACTTCTTTATTTATTTCAATGAAACTTGTTCTTTATAGGCTTTAAATTTATCAAACCAAATGAGTACCTAATAAGCGTGAGTGTGCCAGGTCACATATCTCTCAGCTACTGTATATGGGTGAGGGAGTTGGCAGCGTATGGGCCAATGATATTGATTTTTTTGCTGTTTGGGCCCGTTCACTGAAATAACAGCACTCTGGGCAAACTTTTAATGAATTCTGGATGGAAAGAGAATTGCTAATAAGACTCCCTTTCCCCGGCTCAGTTGGTGTGTTTACCTGCAAAAGCCTTTTTTTATAATCTATTATTTATGTGTGAAAATGTACACATTGGTACCACCACTGATGACCCTAAATACACCCATACACACTTTTAATGGAATGATAACCTGCCTATGACTATAAACTGATTAAACTGAAGAACTTCGGCTAGGTTTATTGCATCTTCTCAGAAAGCAGTAAGCCAGTGACAGTCAGGAACTGTCGCTCACATGTACAGTAATAGGTCTACCCAGTATTTGAATACCATAACATAGGTGTGTGTTATTTCTGTTTTCAAAATGCTATTTCATTTGTGGGTTTCTTTCCTTTGCCTCTCATTTCTATTTTCAATTTCATTCTCCAGATTTTTAATGTTAATTTCTGACCCTGGATTTTTTATTGCTAATTTCACACTCTCCTTTTGTTGATTTCCACATGCTGACTTTTTATGTTAATTTCATGTTCTCTCTCTCTCTCTCTCTAATTTTTTTTTTTAATTTTGCCCTTGAAGCTACCATAAAAGGGTTCTGTGCTGTTCTGTACTGCATTGATGTCAGTCGGGAGGACATCAATAACAATCTCCTCATTCTTAAAAATACTATTTCTTTAATTGCATTTTATGATTCTTTACTGTGTTCTATGTTAATTAATGTTGACTTATGTTTATTTTTTATTGTGTCTTCTATTTCTCTATTCATTTTGTAAAGCACTTTGAGCTACATTTTTTTTGTATGAATATGTGCTATATAAATAAATGTTGATTGATTGATTGATTGTGTGGTTTCTCATAGAATAGTTGTTTAACAAAAAAACCATTTCATTCTGGGGAAAGGGGGCTTTTGCAAATGAAGTTTGTTCTTTGTGCTTTGAAAAACTTCCTAATATGTTGTCACACACGGTATGGGAGGCAGCTGAAGGGGAGAAAAAACTGTTTATACATCTGCCCGGGGGGACTGGCGCCTTTCTGAGTTCTCTGCAGGTCTTACCCGGAAATCCACCAGGAGCCACCATTTCCAAAAGGACATATCACTTCCGGTTCGCACCCAAGAATGAGGTCACTTCGTCGCCCAAGGATATGCATTCAGTTCCGGGCCCCGAGGCGAACACTT
>NW_024384368.1:0-168000 GCF_016835505.1 Polypterus senegalus
TTTGCATTCTTTTAATTGTGAGACGGAACTGTCATCTCTGTCTTGTCATGGAGCACAGTTTAAACTTTTGACTAAAGAGTGTTATTTCATGTCTAGAGGGCTTTAATAATGTTAATAATGTTTAAAAAACATATTTAGAAGTTCGTAAACAGGTTTTCTATGCTCTAACTGTGAAAATATTCGATTTATAAATAAAGAATCCTACTTCGCGGAAATTCATTTATCACGGTAGAGTCTGGAACGGATTAACCGTGATAAATGAGGGTTTACTGTATACTGTTTGGAGAAAATATATTGCAGGAATTCCTCGCCGTCCTTGACTAAGCTAGTAGTGAGATGGAGAGTCTTCTGTCCAAATTTACCCCAAAGAGAATTTAAAAACAACTATGAAATCTGTCTCTTAGCCGGATTTATGGCGATGTTATCTCAATCCATTTGTATACCTTCCTGTCGATTATATTTTAAAATATACTGGTCTCCCATTGAACAGATGCATTTGAATAGTTTTTTTAGTAATTCTATGGTTTACAGTTTCCAAGCTTATGTGTTCAAGGAATTGAGCTGTTATTTGTTTTAGTTTTTCTCAATGAAAGTTTGTGTTTTCTAGGCTTCGTGCCAACCCTGATTTCTCATGTTGGCTTGCCCTATTGTCACAGGAATGGATCGCCACCAAAGCAATTCCTCGTTGTTGCAGAGTCATTTCGCCAATGGAGTCTCCCTAATCTAGAAACTAGCTGTTTAGAGCTGAGCAGGATTGTGTTATGTTTCCTAGGGTTACACCAGCTAACGCCATGAGAGGCTGTTTTATGTCGCTTGTCCTGAATAGTATGTTAGTGAGAATGGAAATACCTCCCCAGATTATTTTCTTTCTGATTCCTTTGCTGCATTCTTTCCAAATATAGTGTGTAATTATAATAAGTAATAATAAGAATACTGGTAAGGTTGAGGTGTTAAAGTTTGGGTGATTGTATGTATGTTACATTAAAGGGATCCTGTGGAGTGAATGAAAAAGTTCAGTGTGTTTGGGAGTTTTGTAAAACATGTGATGTTGTTTGAAAGAACTGAAATGATTGATATTAAAGTGTGTGAGAATGTAAATGTTTGTTGAAATTAAAGAGCTCTTAATTCTAATTAAAATAGATATGAACAGGTGGTGTAAAAAGTCTCCAGATTAAGCATGATATTGTACAAAAGCAACTCTTCATTAGGTACTGGCCAGACTCGGACGAATTTAAATTCAATTGAAGGAGACAGAATTTAAAATAGCAATGAAGCTAAAGAAAAACAATGGCTTCCAGTCAAGATAGTGGTCCAAGTTAAAATATGCTATAAAAAAAGAGGGAAAAAGTGGGGTTAACTAAAGAAAAACAGACTGTGCTCTTTGAGTCAACATTCTGAAAAACATGTAACAAACATCTGAAAGATCATAATTAAAGAAGATGCAAGATTTACTGGCTTTGGCAGAAGGTTATGAGGAAAAGAAATCAGTGTATATAACTGAATAGATTTAAAGTCTCCCTCCTTGAACCGCCACTATCGTGGTGGAGGGTTGTGTGTCCCAATGATCCTAGGAGCTATGTTGTCCGGGGCTTTATGCCCTGTAAGACCAAGGCAAACTGGTCCTAGGTGAGGGATGAGACAAAGAGCGGTTCAACAAACCTCCTCGAAGAGCAAAACTTTGACAACGCTTTCCCTTGCCGGACCTGGTCACGCCCCCTCTGGAGCCAGGCCTGGGTGGGGCTCATGGCAGCCGGGCAGGCCTGCAATGGGTCCACCCAAGAGTCGGGTCCTCCTCCCCATGGGCTCACCACCTATGGGAGAGGCCAAGGAAGCTGGGTGCAGTGTGAGTTGGGTGGTGGCTGAAGGCGGGACCTTGGCGGTCTGATCCTGGCTACAGAAACTGGCTTTTGGGACATGGAATGTCACCTCTCTGAAGGGAAGGAGCCTGAGCTAGTGCTGAGGTCGAGGTTCCGCTAGATATAGTGGGACTCACCTCGACGCAGCTTGGACTCTGGAACCAATCCCCTTTGAGAGGGGCTGACTTTTCACCACTCTGGAGTTGCCCCGGTGAGGGCCGGCAGGTGTGGGCATACTTATTGCCCCCGACTTGGAGCCTATGCATTGGGGCTTACCGTGGACGAGGGTGGGGAAGGGTCCGACTGTTGTTGTGCATATCCCCCAACAGCAGTTTGGAGTATCCACCCATTTTGGTCTCTGAGGGGTTGCTAGAGGGCATCCCTTTCTGGGATTCCCTCGCTTTGCTGGGAGACTTCAATGCTCACGTGGCAAGGACAGTGAGACCTGGAAGGGCGTGACTGGTAGGAATGGCCCCGATCTGAACCCGAGCGGTGTTTTGTTATTGGACTTCTGTGCTCGCTCATGGATTGTCCATAACAACACCATGTTCAAGCATAAGGGTGTTCATATGTGCACTTGGCACCAGGACACCCTAGGCCTCAGGTCGATGATCGACTTTGTGGTCGGGTCGCCGGACTTGCGGCCATATGTCTTGGACACTCGGGTGAAGAGAGGGCTGAGCTGTCAACTGATCACCACCTGGTGGTGAGTTGGCTCGATGGTGGGGAAGATGCCGGTCAGACCTGGTAGGCCCAAACGTGTTGTGAGGGTCTGCTGGGAACGGCTGGCAGAGTCCCCTGTCAGAAGTAGCTTCAACTCCCACCTCCGGCAGAACTTCAACCACGTCCCAAGGGAGGTGGGGACAGAGTCCAAATGGGCCATGTTCGTCCTCTATTGTTGAGGCGGCTGACCGAGCTGTGGCCGCAAGGTGGTCGTGTCGTGGCGGCAATCCCAAACCTGTTGGTGGACACCGGCGTGAGGGATGCCAAGCTGAAGAAGGAGTCCTATAGGACTTTTTGTCCTGTGGTCTCGAGGCAGTGATAGGTACCGCAGGCAAGTGGAACGCTGGCTTCGGGTTGTTGCTGAGGCAAAACTCCCGGCATGGGAGGAGTTTGGAGAGGCCATGGAGAACGCACGGACGGCTTCGGGGGAGATTCTGGTCCACCGTCCGGCGCTCAGGAGGGGGGAAACAGTGCAGTGTCAACACCGTGATATGGTGGGGGTGGCGCTGCTGACCTTGACTTGGGACGCTGGGGTCGGTGGGAGGAGTACTCAAGACCTCCTCAATCCCACTAACATGCCTTCCATGAGGAAGCAGAGCCTGGGGACTTGAGGTGGGCTCTCCCATCTCTAGGACTGAAGTCACCGAGGTGGTCAAAAAAATTCCTTGGTGGCAGGGCCCCGGGGTGGATGAGATACCGGGGTTCCTTTAAGGCTCTGGATGTTGTAGGACTGTCTTGTTGACACGCCTCTGCAACATCGCATGGACATCGGGACAGTGCCTCGGATTGGCAGACTGGGGTGGGGGTCCCCTCTTAAGGAGGGGACCGAGGGTGTGTTCCAACTATAGAGGGATCAACCTCAGCCTCCTGAAAAGTCTATTCGGGGTTCTGGAGAGGAGGGTCCGTCGTCGGATAGGTCGAACCTCGGATTCAGGAGGAACAGTGGACCAGCTCTTCACCCTTAGCAGAGTCCTGGAGGGTGCATGGAGTTTGCCCGACCGGGCTACATGTGTTTTGTGGACTTGGAAAAGGATTCGACCGTGTCCTTCGGGGAATCCTGTGGGGGTGCTCGGGAGTATGGGGTACCGGACCCTGATAAGAGCTGTTCGGTCTCTGTACAACCGTGTCAGAGCTTGGTCCGGGATTGCCGCAGTAAGTCGAGCCTGCTTCCAGTGAGAGTTGGGCTCCGCCAGGGCTGCCCTTTGTCACCGATTCTGTTCATAACTTTTATGGACAGAATTTCAGGCGCAGCCAGGGTGTGGAAGGGGTCCGGTTTGGTGGACTCAGGATTGGGTCACTGTTTTTTGCAGATGATGTTGTCCTGTTTGCTTCATCAGGCTCAGTGATCTTCAGCCTCTCTGGATCGGTTCGCAGCTGAGTGTGAAGCGGCTGGGATGAGAATCAGCACCTCCAAACCGAGAGCATGGTCCTCAGCCGGAAAAGGGTGGAGTGCCCTTAGGGTTGGGGAGAGATCCTGCCCCAAGTGGGAGGAGTTCAAGTATCTCGAGGTCTTGTTCACGAGTGAGGGAAGAATGGAGCGCTGAGATCGACATGAGCGGATCGGGTGCAGCGTCCGCAGTGATGGGGCTCTGCATCGGTCTGTCATGGTGAAAAGGAGCTGGTTCATAGTCAAAGCTCTCAATTTACAGTGATTCACGCCCCCTACCCTCACCTATGGTCATGAGCTGGTAGTGACGAAAGAACGAGATCCAATACAAGCTGCTGAAATGAGTTTCCTCCCAGGGTGTCTGGGCTTTCCCCTTTAAGATAGGGGTGAGAAGCTCAATCATCCGGGAGGGGCTCAGAGAGTAGCCGTCTCCGTGATCGAGAGGAGCAGATGGAGGTGGTTGGGCATCTGATCAGGATGCCTCTGGACGCCTCCCCTGGTGAGGTGGGTTTCCGGCACGCCCAACCGGGAGGAGGCCCCGGGAAGACCCAGGACACGCTGGAGGGACTATGTCTCCTGGCTGGCCTGGGAACGCCTTGGGATTCTCCCGGAAGAGCTGGAAGAAGTGGTCAGAGAGGGAAGTCTGGGCCTCTCTGCTTGCTGCTGCCCCGCGACCCGACATCGGATAAGCTGGAAAGGGAAAGGGTGGATGGATGGAGATTTAAAGTACTTCCTTCTTTCAAAAAATTTTGGAAAAATGACCTAACAAAGAATTGGATTCTTTATTCTAACTATGGGTGGGAACGTGCTAATTTCCTAGAGGGGATCATAATAAATAAATAAAAGGCACATTTTTCATTATAGGGCATTCTGATATATTGATTTCTTTCCTCATTTCCTTTGTGTGTAATCTTGACATATTTGTGTGAACTATAGTGGAATACTGGTATCATAACAAAGCTAATGGAAGGTTCACTTGTTATAAAATGACACTTTCATGAAACATTGAATGAAATATTTTTATTAAGATTCTAAAAACTAAGATCCAATTGCATGTGGTAATTTTAATTAATAACATAACTAGTAATAAAAAGGAAAAAATAAATATTACTTGGAAAACATGTATAGAAACTTTAAGCTATTAGATAACAAGTTATAAGGGGTTAGAGATGGAGTCCAAGATCATTTTTTTTGCTGCTAAATAACCTTTGAAATAATTTAAGGGACTTTTGAGTGGGAAGGGATAAAATATTTTACTTCACTGGCCTTGCTAATCTTAGATATGGTTCAAATATACTCAAATATGAACATCTTGTGTAAAAAAAAAAAAATTCTTAGGAATTTGCAGATTTGAACAATGTATTATAGTTAGATGCATGGGAAAGGAAATGTGGAGCCTAACTATTTTTGTTACATTTAATGTCACAAAGGAAAATAATTAAGAATGTAACTGTCCAGATTGTGGTTCTTTCTTGACTCTGCTTGCTATGCTAAGTATGAGATGTTATCTGGAGGTTGCTGGTATACATTAACGATCATATAAGGGGGGTAAAATGAACACTAAGACAAATTTATAATAATTGGCTGAAGTTTTCTTGCCTTTTAACCAACCTCCATGGAGCATGCCTTTAACTAATAAATACTCAACCTTCTTTGCTTTTTGTTTGTTCTCTAAACCTGGGCGTATTTGTTTTCCCCTTAAAAGAGCTATAAAATTTGGCTTTATTATTATATTAATGGGATCATTTTTCAGATAACCTCTTGTTCCACATCTCCTCTAATTGTAAAAAATATCAAAATATTGAACAAGTGTCAATAAGGGGAAGGGTTGTATATTGATTGGTATACGTATTGGTATAAGTAAATGTTTAATTTTGTTTAATTTTAAACCTTTTTTAAATTTTTGAAGCTATTTTTAATTATTTGGAACAAGTGCAGATAATTTGAATATTATCCAATATCATTGGGACCAATTTTGTAATGATTTATTATTAAGTACATTTCCCTGATATATATTAAGATTGACTTTATTTTTATAATGACTTTGGACATGCTTTCAATTAAATGGAAATTGCACACAGTTCAAAACTGGAAGCAGCTATAAAGGAAGGCCTGAACTTTTGTTATCAATTTAAAATTTTACTCTGACTGTTTGAAGGCAAATTGACAGACAAGCACAGACTAGATTGAAATGCCCGGTTGTTTTACTGCTAGCATATTTTAATAGGAGTACCAACGAAACAGATCTGACATTTTATGACATATTATTTTTGGATCCATACTGTAAGTAGCTACCAATGAAGAATTAACATGCTGACTATTTAAATGAGCTTTTTTTAAAGTCTTTACATCTGCAGGTGAAGCTGTTTTTCCTATACATCGTAGATGACAGCATTTGAGTTGAACCAGAGATTTGGCTGTGATAATGGTCTGCAGATAAGGTAAGCATCCGACCCCAAGGAGAACTCAGCCATACCGGGGGGTGGGATCAAAATTGTGGATCAGGCCATGACCAACGGGACTACTAGACAATGCACTTCAATTCCAGTCCAAGCTTTTGGATCCCTGCTGCCAAGAGCTAACTATGCTGATGACAATTGAAACCAAAAGATCACCTGTGGATTCCAAATCATAGATGACATCTGCCTGCTTTGACCCAAGACTTCAGATGGATCCTTTTACCTTGGATATTGGACCCTAACACCTGCTTAATCTATCAAAAGAAAATTTGTCACACTTTTACTCTTTACTTGTTTGACAACTAGCAACATTTTTTTGTTAAAAAAAAGTATTTGAGCCATAAAAGTATGAAAGGTATAGAAGGGAAAGCTAATTATTTTGCAAGTAAAGCAGAATATAGGGAACCCTAAATAATATCTGTTAAATGAATGTTTGCATTAATGGAATATTACACAATTATTGTGAATTCAAAGTGGTTAAGAATATATATTTTAGATAAGTGTTTGTTATATGCCTTCTGATATCTAGTATGAGATAATAAGTTACCTTTAAGGTCCAATGATTTATGTTAATCTGTAAAGTTAATCAGAATCTAATGTAATATAACATAAGAGATTGTTAAGTGATTGTCATTGCAGGGGCATTCCACCATTACTAGTTAGGGTCAGTCCAGTTATTGATCTTAGTATTATAACAAATAATGTAGAGCTAAACATTTAGGACATTTATTTAATTGAAAGAATAATAGTAAGCCTATGGGATGGCACACATAACTACTATTTTGGGAATAAGTGACAGTTACTATAGGTCAGAACATCCAAAACCCTTTCAGAATAGGATGATACACAGGTTAGATGTTGATGGTGATACAGGTCAAATAAATTAAACTTATGGCTTGTTGATTATATGTATTATAAAATTAGTGAAATGAAGTATTAATTTGGCCTATAGGAGATGGAGGTCTTATACAAGTGGTGAATGTGTTCTGTGAATTAAAAACCCCAGATGAAGCCTGAAGATCTCTAAAGATATGAACCCTTAATAAGAAGCTTGGGTAAAACCCCTTGAAATTTGAATGTGACCTTGGAGTTAACCCAGTGACTTGCACTTTGGAAAGTAGTGCTGACATCTTCTGAAGGAAGGATTGAACCTACTGTCCACAAAATAGCTGATTAATATGGTAAAGGTGGCTCAAGATTGAAACCACAGCTGGGTGTACATTTGGGCAATTTTAGAATGGTGTGTGGATGTGAGCATGGTGAGGTGTATAAGGACTTTATTCTGATTATCATTGTGCACAACCTAAAAGTTGAGAATTATTTAAGATAAATATTTATGCCATCTGTATCGCCACCAACAATATTATTAATAGGTCTGATTGTAGATGAACACACAAAACTAGGTATATTAAATAATTATTTTACCATATTTAGGAATTGGACAGTTCTGACATTATCTGTAAATACTTTCTTCGAAAAAAAAGGGGTAAAACCAATAATTAGTATTGCTTTATTTGAACCTGCGAATCACGGGGAGCCATGTTTGAAAGCAGAGATTACTCTCTTAATAGTATCATTATGTCCTTAAGTGGTATTTTGGTGCTTATTTTCTAATTAGTTATTACTAGAGTCAAACAAGTGTACATCCAATTTCTTGAACCATGGACATCTTCAGCTACAGATTTGATTCTTCTTGGGACAATGTGGATAATGAAATACTAAAGCAGAAGAAACTCCTTGGGTGAAATGTAGATAACGCTCCCAAAAGGTGACCCTCTATGTGCGCAAGTACCTGGGTTAAAGAAAAATTATTATTTCATTGGAAATATATTTCTCAAGCGAAGAAAAAGCCCTTATTATGGACAATTGTTTTGTTATTTTAAGCCTTCTGTATTATTTTGTAACCATCATGGATTATTTTTATATTCCTTGTTGTTTAATTTTATCTGCGCTTATGATTGATTATGCATACTTTTGACTATTAGGGTAGGGCCAGAAAAATCTTTTACTCCTCTTTGTTAATTGATGGAGGGAGATGTTTGGCTCCTGTGCCACCAGTGGAGGGTACGGGGGTTGCAGATTGAGAAGAACTGCGAGGGGTCCATATTGGGCCCAAAGAAGAATTGAACCGACATCCCCACCTTTCTTTTGGAATCAGTTTAGATGGTGAGGCTTCATTAAGCATAAATTAGAATGTAACAAAATAAAAAAAGGTCAAGAAATAGTTAACTAAAAATCAGTCATATTGCATTATTCTTTAAGCTTAACAGCAGAATTTCTAGTGTGGGAAAAAAACAGAATTGATGACAGAAACCAGCTTAGAACAGGATAAGAGTTTCAGAACACCTGTGTCCAAGGCTGGGAAGCTAAGGAAACGATCCTCAGACAGAAGATGGCTCTGATAGGCACGTAAAGAAACCAGCTGGATGATAAATCAGCAGAAAGGCAACATAAGGCTTTTGCTGTAGCTGCAGGTCAAACTGATGTAATAGATGAAGAGAACATTAGTATATTCAGGCATTAGCAATAATTATAAAAAGAATATATTAGAAATTAACTTTAGCAGAGAAATAAAGGGAAATCAAGCATGCAAGCAATGAGTAAATGAAAGCATATACCATATTTCTTTTTTAAATTTTAAAAATTAGCTTTAGGCCACCATTATAGCATAGCATGAAGGCTAGAGAAGGAAGTGACACCATGAAAAGACCAAATATGGAATAAGGAACATCTGCCCAGTTGAAGAACCAATCAAGAATAACAAAACAGAAACTGGAGTGAACAATAGACAGTATAGCCAGGTGCAGAATGAGTTGATTGAACGAGTCAAAAAGATGAAATTGTTATAAAACTTCGTTTGCAATTTTTAGGGCTGATCTCATTGGCCAAATTGGGTTGAGTCCATGTTTTTGATTTATTGCAATAAAGCTTTAATACTGTCTGTCTATCTGTGTCATAATACCTTCATTTTAGGTAAAAAGCCTGCTAGTGACCCATTTTTGCCACCAACATACAACATTTCCTGCTCCCAAAACAATGTGCTTATACGAATGCCTTCAACATTAATTAAAAATCCTCCCATACTGGGCTTTGTTACTTTGTACAACCACATTGATAAATCCGTGTGAAACGCACTAAAAGTTAAAGGTTAAAGACTAACAGCAAGAATATTTATGAAAAAACAAAAACTAAAAATATTTTTAGTAAATGATTATTTTATTTCAGTTAGTCTTTCCAGCTACTTTTAACAGTGTAGTTTAAGTTTTTTATTTCGCTTTGTTAATTATTTTATTTCAGTTTACAAAAATGTTTTTTTTAATAATAGTTTCAGTTTTGATTTTAGTTTTCATTAACTATAATAACCTTGACTGGGCGCCCTGTCCTGGGTTTGTTCCTGCCTCGAGCCCTGGTTGGCACAGGCTCCCGCAGACCCCCCTGACTGTGTTCAGGAACAAGCAGGTAAGAAAATGACTGACCACTGAAATTTTGTAAACCTAAAAACTTGTCCTGCTGTTATTGTTTAAACTTTCATTTGTGGCAACTTTTTCATTGTTATGTATATGTGTTTTGACAACTTTAGACAGCAGGGGGGTTTCCTTTGATCAAACTACAAATTATTCTTGACACGACTGCAGTATTCCTTAAAAATACTCCTTTACAAAAGCTATATATGGCATATCTTGTGACTCTGTTCAAAGACACAAAAGTCAGCTACTTAAAATCACACACCCTGTATCTACAGGGCATGCTGAAATGTTCACCTAGGTACCCACACTTGAAATATAACAGTGCTCTTCACTTGCAAATACTAATATTTTTTTCCTACAGATGGTTTACAAAAAGAGAGGAATTCAGCTGGTTTTGTTTCAAATAGACCGACTTCCTGTTTGTAAATGGCCATTGGCCTCATTTATTTTCTTTGTTGTACAGTAAAAATGTGGTTTCCTTTGCAGAGTCTGTGAGCTAATCAACTTATATGATATGTTATAATATATTTTCTTATATTATCACTATTAGAGTCTTACTGGGATATGAAAGGAAAAAAAGAAGAAACCCATAAAGACGTACAGAGAATTTGCATTCTCCAGAAGATGTCTAGGCCAGGATTCCAAACCTGGGTCTCTGGAGCTCTGAGGAAGAACTGCAAACTACTGTGATACATGTATATTTGTATACTCCTGGGTCTTTTGGTACTTTTATATATTACTTGTAAAAATGCTTGACAGAATTCTTAAGTTGTAAAGGAAAGTGTTCTGTATGAAATACACAACAATGAATATATATCTATACTAATAAAAGGCAAAGCCCTCACTGACTGACTGACTGACTGACTGGCTCATCACTAATTCTCCAAGTTCCGTGTAGGTAGAAGCCTGAAATTTGGCAGGCTCATTCCCTACAGCTTCCTTACAAAAAAAAGTTGGGAAGGTTTCATTTTGAAATTCTACATGTAATGGTCATAACTGGAAGCTATTTTTCCCATTTACCTGTAATGGGTTGAGCTTCAAAACCGTGTGTGTCAGGTTTCGGTGTGACATCATCCACGCCCCCACGTAATCACGTGAACTGACTGTCAACAGAGTGATTAGAAAACCAGGAAGAGCTCCAAAAGCGCTGAAGAAAACATGCATTATACAATTAAAGGCGAGTGAAATGACATATACAACCATATTCATGAGTGCTGCTACTTCGAAAACAAAGCAAAGTGTAAACCTAAAGTTTAAATTAAGTTCATAGACAGGTTACCGCTGGCGCTTTGTCATGCCCACGGAATCACGCGGATACAAGTTTAATGAGAGAACGCAGGGATATAAACAAGAGTTTTGATCACTTTGTAACTAAGTTAAAATTGCGTGAAGGGGCTGTGCTTATGCAAATTCAGAGACTGTATTTGTGGGCAGTTGACAGTTAAAGTGGTGGGAGTCGCGTCATCATCTCCTCTCCCATTCACCTCATTTCAAGCTCTGAGCTGAGCTCCACAGCTACTTATGCGCATTATTACGAGAGCACATTTTGACCAGCTGCCACCAAATACTCACAGAAAAATCCACAAGTTAATACACATGCTGTCTCTACAGTTTCTCCACACTGAATACTCCAGGCACTACTTACAAAAGGTTACATTGACAATCGTGTAACGTTATTTTTAAAATGTTTCCTTTTCTTAGCACAAGCACAGGTGAGAAGCTTTGATGCATGTGCTCCATAATGCTTAAAAAATCACGCATTTAATCACACTTTGCAATACAAGCAAAGGGGAACTTATGTCAATGCATGATTTCATGGTACACCGATTACATTGATCAGCGTTTCCCAATTCATTTTACCCTCGCACACCCTTGGTTTGAGAAGAAGTATGAAAAAATATAACGCGTTAACACAGAAAAACAGATCACCTATTGAAGCTTTATGAATAAGGCGGTCATATCATCAATAATTGTTTTGGAAGAAATACACTCAGTGTAATCCTATACACAAGTTAATACACTGCGCTGTCTCTAGAGTTTCTCCACACTGAATCCTCCAGGAACTACTTACAAAAGGTTACATTGACAATCGTGTTACGTATTTTTAAAATGTTTCCTTTTCTTAGCTTAAGCACAGCTGAGAAGCTTCGATGCATGTGCTCCATAGCGTGATTAAAATCAACATTTAATCACACGTTGCATTCTAAGCAAAGGGGAACTTCTCTCAATGCATGATTTCCTGGTACACCGATTACATTGATCAAGCGCTTCCCGATTCATTTTAACCTCACACCCCTTGGTTTGAGAAAAGTATGAAAAATATGAGGTTAACACAGAAAAACAGATCACCAATTGAAGCTTTATGAATAATCGATTCGCCATCAATAATTGTTTTGGTAAAGCCATACTCAGTGTAATCCTCCTTCCATTTTATAATTTTTCTGCCACTAGCCATGATTAAATGAGCGGTAAAAAGTAAGAAGCGGCGAGGGTGACTTATTCAGGCAGGCAGGCAGGCTGACAGCTCAATAGCTCAATTTGGACATAAGTAGGTTGTATTTAGTCGTATACATACTGTCAGTAGTCTACACCTACCAGATTAATAAGGTAGATATGTTTTTTTGTGTGTAAATAAAATGCACTTCTAACACTTTGACTATTTTACAGAAAGAAATTAAGTAACTCCAAAAATATTTTATAATGAATCTAAGATTCATTACACAGATCAGATTTCAAATTACAACAGGCATTCCCTTGTTGTGTTCAAGTTATATTCCGTGTTTGTTAACCATTGTAAAGATAACAGGTATCACTCATCAAGTGTTCACTACCCAAATCGGTACTCGTGAATCTAAGATGTTTAACAGGCATTCCTGGTATTAAGTTGTGGATTTGCCTGTGAATATTTAGTGGCAGCGTGTCTATGAACTTCTGGAATTGCATGCGAGTATTTAGCGGAGGCGTCTCCATGAACTTGTGGATTTGCCTGCGAGTATTTAGCGACAGCGTGTCTATTAACTTGTGAATTTTTCTGCGAGTATTTGGCGGCAGCATCACAAAGTTGTTTCTGTCTAGCTGCATCAGAATATGTACCACGACATCTGACATGCCTCCTTTTTACGGTTTTCTCACAGCTTGGACTACTGCTGTCATAATCGGTTTGAGTTTCATGGTTTGTTTCAATTACGTTAGTATTTGCAGGAGTTGTTGTGTTGAAGTAACATTCGGCATCTATCAAGAGTTGTAAGCATACAACCAGTTTCATCGGTAACTTCGCATCCAGTTTTTGAGAGTTGAAACATTCATAAACATCAAAGTGTCCACTACTCAAATCGTCACCTGTGAATCTAAGATGTGTAAGAGGCTTTGGCGGTTCTCCAAAGGTGTAAAATATTTGGCTGTTTCTGTACACTTCAAAGCAACAACCGAACAATTCAGCAGCAGCCATCAACTCACATGCAGAACCATAGGTGAAGGTCTTAAGCATTTCACTCTTATAGTGGTCCTGTGTAGTATAATTATCCCCTGTACCATCTTCAGTCCACACCTTGAACCTGTCCCAGTCATTCAATACATAAGACACAATGTTCCTCCGGATATCAAGAGTGAGCCTGATATGGCTGTGCAATATGTAACACAGAGAATGGAAAAGGCAGGCATCTCTGGGCATGGAAACCACTCGATAAGTGACAGTTATTTGATCGATGGTGATCACCTCGATAGACATGTTAATGGGGTACGGTTGGAACGGTAAAGGAAATAGGTACCTGAACAGTAAGCTAAGTCTAAAATATCTACACAATAACTATAATCATAATAAACGAACAATAAAACAGCAGAGAAGCCGTGGATTAATAAAAGGCTGCAGTTATCAGCAGGGGAGACGTGAATACCGCAGCGATGCAAGGAAGGGACTGAAGAGACCGAGTGACGGATGGCCTTATATGGGCAGGCAGCCAACTACTTGGGAGGCATTGGGATGGGGGATGCAACACCGCCTCACATGGCGACCGAGCTGCAGACTATGGACGTATATATATACGTAAGTACGATTCAGATATGACCGTTACGAGTAGAATTTCGAAATGAAACCTGCTTAACTTTTGTAAGCAACCTGTAAGGAATGAGCCTGCCAAATTTCAGCCTTCTACCTACATGGGAAGCTGGAGAATTACTGATGAGTTAGTCAGTGAGGGCTTTGCCTTTTATTAGTATACTAGCAAAATACCCGCGCCTCGCAGCGGAGAAGTAGTGTGTTAAAGAAGTAATGAAAAAGAAAAGGAAACAATTTGAAAATAATGTAATTTAATCTAGTCTTTTAAACTTTGTGGTTATTGCTCTTGTTGTAGCACTTTGAGATTTTGTCAATGAAAAGCGCGTTATAAATAAAATCTATTATTATTAATGTAATTGTTTTGTCACTGTTATGAGTGTTGCTGTCATATATATATATATATATATATATATATATATATATATATCAGGGGTGTGGAAATCCAACGCCCAACTCGTCCGACACAGGTAAATTGACAGTCGGACAAGCGTGTTTTCTGGTTTCAGTTGTCCAGACAAATACAATTTTCTGGAGAAAAAGAATTAAATGTGCAGTGCAGGGCACATTTTACCACTACTTTCAAATTTTAAACATTTGGGTATGTACTTCGATGCGGAAACATTTTACTTAGGCATGTTCTTCATGTCTCAAATTGGTATTCAATTTTGTTTACAAAATGATGGCAAATTTTTCAAAGGGAAGCACTCTTGTGGTCTTACATAAGTATTTTACCCTACTATTTACATGCTTGGAGATGCGGTCATTTTTTTCATGCCGACATTACGATGTAATTTGATGATTTTTCATTATAATTGATAACTTTTATATATTAAAAATCTATTTTTTCTACATAAAAATGCAGTCATTTCACCTACAATGCAATTGTTTTCGCCACATAAAGCTTGTTAGGCATTTGATCTTTTCTGAAATTAGCGATTTCGCGTAGGTTGTGATATGTTGAGGAGTTAAGAAATTTATTGCGCGACATCAATTTTGATGAGCTGTCTATAGATCGTTTTTGATTAGAGAATTTTTCATATAAAACAAGTTGGTTTTGCGGTGTCAGTTTTTTTAAAAATAAAGAAAACATTCTTAACGGTTTCCAAATGTTATGAAATATCAATAAAAATCTTCACTTAGATGCGATTATTTTTTGTCCCGACAACATCAGTAATATTTACTTCTTTGGAAATGTAACCTCTTGCTGAATTTCGAATACGTAATTAGGAATTACCTGCGTAACCCATAATGCACTGCGGTAAACACGTTGTTCTCGCTATATGCGTGTTGTTGAAACTGAAGTAAGTAGCATCGCGGATGAGAAATGGTTCATTACTTGACTAAAACTGGCACAACAGGCCTTGAAAAACCTAAGGAAGCGTAGTAAGGTCACTGTGAAAAAAATACGGACACAGTGAAGGCAAAAAAATGTAAATGTCGAGATTAAAGTGGACATGTTAACTTTATTCTCGTAGTTTATTTTGTCAGTTGAATGTCGCAAACTAAATTTCATCTTAAAATAAATGTTTAATTTACTAGATTTTCTCAAACCCCGTTATAAATTGATGTAGCACATTAAATGCTTTATATTAAGTGTTCCCCGACCCAGTTGTTAATCTCTGCGCACTTCTTAAACTGACTTTCTCTTGCAGTGAGAGGCGGCAGCAATCGCCGCACATTGACTTCATGATATTCCTGCTCAATGAACATTCGGAATACTAAGATAAATACTTGACATGATCTTTTTCACGATGAAATGCATTAAAGCATGTATTAGACATGGGTGGCGGGGGGCACGGCGGCGTGACTGTAGTGCTGCTCCCTTGCATTATGGGGTTCTCAGGTCTACGTTCAGTGTAGAGAAGTTAATGGCAGGTGTGACGAGGCTCCAAAAAACTGAATACTGTATTTGAATGGGTATCGCACAGGTTTAACTGAAATATTGTGTAAATGTTGGGTTCGTGATCTGGAGGTCGGAGATACGAACAAAGAATTCAATGGATGTTTTTCTGAGCAGGCTTTCTTTATTGCATGTTTGCTGTGTCTATCGACGTATACTAACCCCCAGTTCCTAGCCTTTGTCTTTCTCCATATAACCAATCACCACACGATAAACGTCTTTGTGAAATTAAAACTAGCTATAAACCTAGACCTCAGTTTTCAGAACTTTAAAAATAATTTTCGTTATACATGTTTAATTATGCCATCCATTCAGAGGTCTAAGCTTATAACTAGTTTTAATTTCACAAATACGTTATCGTGGTGATTGGTTATGTGCAGAAAGGAAAAGGATAGGAACTGGGGGTTTAGTACGTCAGATAGATACATGAGTCTAAAAGTAAGAAAAAAGTTGGTTCAATTGAAAAAGCGTTTTCTAAAGCTGAACGCTCGGAGGTTGAGCGTTATGCTAGGCTGTTTAATACTGCTTCTTTAGAAGAGTTTGGCCCATGACCAGCTGTGGAATTCTGGCTGTCACCTTGCAACACATCACTCATAAAAAACCTGAAAAGTCATCAGCATCCACTTCTGCAGGACCATCAGTCCAGGAACCATGCAGTTCAGCTCAAGCAGAAATGAACAGCTTTCAGCCCATGCTGTCTGAGATGGTAAAGATTCTTGGGGGAGAAGATGTTGCAAGACAAAAGCTGAAGAAGATGGCAGAAAATGAATCAGGACAGTGTTCTGTTATGTAACTGTAATGTATGAAAAAAGAACTAGTGTAGCTATAATGAAGGAATTGTTTATTAGCCAGTTAAAATAAGGGAATATTTTATATAATGTTCTAGAGCAAGGTGGCAAAATACTACTCCCTGAAAGAACTTTTTCAGTTTTAAAATGGAAGGCAGTTTTGGTATCAATAAAAGAGATCAGAAAAAATAAACTATTTTTCACTTTTGTTATTTGTTTATGGGCAAGTGAATTTAACTGGCGGACAAGTGGATTTTCTAAGTTTACTTGTCCGTGGACAAGTAGAAACAAATTTGATTTCCACACCCCTGTATATACACACACACACACATAAACATATATATACACATATACATATATATACATATACACTGTCATGCATGCGCACATGGGAGGCAGCTAAAGGGCTTGAGTGAAGGCAGTTCTGAGGCATGCTGGGATGTGGCAGAGTGCACTAACTCTCTTTCTCACTTCCCTGTAGACCAAACCCGAGAGGCTCCACCTGGCTCTCTTGACATCACTTCTGGGACCAAACCAATGGAAACAGACCTTACCAGCTCTGGCCCCCCTGATGTCACATCTGGGCCTGATCCAATGAATAATGAACACCTGCCCGACCCTTATGACCTCACTTCCTGTCTTCCCCTTTAAAAGCCTACCCTTTTCCCTTCTTCCGCAGTCTGGTTTTGAACTCCATTGTATGCACTTCAGTGCTAGTTGCTTTAAAAAATGACTTTTTGCAGCCAGGATAACAAATTTTATGGGTGGCTGCCCCAACCCTTTATATGTCTTTGTCTCGTTTTGTGACAACACATATACATATGTATATATACACATATATATACACACATATGTATATATATGTATATATATATATGTATATATGTGTGTATATATATATATATCTATACTAATAAAAGGCAAAGCCCTCACTCACTCACTCACTCACTCACTGACTCATCACTAATTCTCCAACTTCCCGTGTAGGTAGAAGGCTGAAATTTGGCAGGCTTATTCCTTACAGCTTACTTACAAAAGTTAAGCAGGTTTCATTTCGAAATTCTACACGTAATGGTCATAACGGTCGATAACGGTCGACAACGTCCGCCATGTTGAACTTTCTTATTTATGGCCCCATCTTCACAAAATTTGGTAGGTGGCTTCCCTGTGCTAACCGAAACCAATGTACGTACTTATTTCGATGGTATGACACCACTGTCGGCCGCCATATTGAACTTTCCAAACGTCACTAATTCTCCAACTTCCCGTGTAGGTAGAAGGCTGAAATTTGGCAGGCTCATTCCTTACAGCTTACTAACAAAAGTTAAGCAGGTTTCATTTCGAAATTCTGCTCATAACGGTCATAATGGTCAACAACATCCGCCATGTTGAACTTTCTTATTCATGGCCCCATCTTCACGAAATTTGGTAGGCAGCTTCCCTGTGCTAACCAAAACCAATGTACATACTTATTTCGGTGGTATGACGCCACTGTCGGCCGCCATATTGAACTTTCCAACGTCACTAATTCTCCAACTTCCCGTGTAGGTAGAAGGCTGAAATTTGGCAGGCTTATTCCTTACAGCTTACTTACAAAAGTTAAGCAGGTTTCATTTTGAAATTCTACACATAACGGTCATAACGGTCGACAACGTCCGCCATGTTGAACTTTCTTATTTATGGCCCCATCTTCACGAAATTTTTTAGGCGGCTTCCCAGCTTAACCAAACCGATGTGCATACTTATTTCGATGGTATGATGCCACTGTCGGCCGCCATATTGAACTTTTCAACAGTCTTTGTTACTTATGGGCCCATCTTCAAGAAATTTGGTACGCGGGTTCCCAATGCTAACTGAATCCTACTTACATACATATATATGTCCATAGCCTGCAGCTCAGTCACCGTGTGAGGTGGCATTGGGTCCCCCATCCCAATGCCTCCCACGTTGTTGGCTGCCTGCCTATATAAGGCCGTCCATCGCTCCGGTCTCTACATTCCTTTCCTTGCTTCGCCACGGGATTCACATCTCCCTGCTGATAACTACAGCCTTTTTATTTAATCCACAGCTTCTTCGCTGTTTTATTGTTCATTTATTACGATTACAGTTATTGTGCAGGTATTTTAGACTTACTTTACATTGTTTAGGTACCCATTTCCTTTATCATTCCAACCTAACCCGCATTAACATGTCTATTGAGGTGATAACCATCGATCAAAGAACTGTCATTTACCGAGTAGTTTCCATGCCCGGAGATGGCACCTATCTTTTCCATTCTCTTTGTTACATATTGCACGGCCATATCAGGCTCACTCTTGATATCTGTAGGAACATTGTGTCTTATGTATTGAATGACTGGGACAGGTTCAAGGTGTGGACTGATGACGGTACAGGAGATAATTATACTACACAGGAGCACTATAAGAGTGAAATGCTTAAGCCCTTCACCTACGCATCTGCATGTGAGTTGATGGCTGCCGCTGTATTGTTCGGTTGTCGCTTTCAAGTGGACCGAAATGGCACAAATATTTTACACCTTTGGACAACCGCCAATGCCTCTTAAACATCTTAGATTGACAGGTGACGATTTCAGTAGTGGATACTTTGATGTTTATGAATGTTTAAACTCTCAAAAGCTGGATTTGAAGTTATCGATGAAACTGGTTGTATACTTACAACGCTTCACAGATGCTGAATGTCACTTCAACACAAGTCCTACAAATACTGTCGTAATTGAAACAAACCATGAAACTCAAACCGATTATGACAGCAGCAATCCAAGCTATGAGATTTGAAACAAAATTACTGTTCACATGGCCAACAGTACTTGCATGCTTAAGAGTAAGCTCAGCGCACAGCTTGGTCATATTACAACCGGAGGGCCAACTTACAATGTGGTATACAAAGAGATCCTTAACAAATAATTATTGGCATATTTTCCTCAGTTTAAAAGGTTTATTTTCTTCTTAATAAAACTTTTAAGGCTTCGGCCATGCTGCGAAGTATGGTTATTTGCTATATACATATATAGAAATGATATAGATATAATGTGTGTGTGTATGTGGTATATATATATATATATATATATATATATATATATATATATATATATATATATATATATATATATATATATATATAGATATACAGATAGATAGATATAGATACATACAGGGTCAAGTGACCATAATGTAATACAATTCTCAGTATTTTGTAAGAGTACAGATGCAAAGACTAAAATTGTTAAGTTGAACTTTAGTAGGGCTAATTTTGAGCAGATGCGACAAAGTCTAAGTAGGATAGACTGGGATAAGCTTTTAAATGTGGAGACAGTCGAGGAGCAGTGGAACAGGTTTAAAATGTTTTACATGTAATGCAGGACAGATACATACCTAAATTTGGAAGTAATAGGAAACTAAAAAAATCTCCACGATGGATTAATAAAGATTTAAAAAAGAAGTTGCAAAGGAAAAAACTGCTGTATAAGGCATATAAGACTAATGACTGCAAAGAGAACCGTAGCGCGTATGAGAAAATGAGGGCAACCATTAAGAAGGATATCAGAGAGGCTAAAAGACAGTTGGAGAGGAATATAGCAGATAAGGCGAAAGAAGACCCCAAGAGATTCTTTCAGTATTTTAGTAGTAAAAGAACAGTTAAGGAGGAGGTCAAGTTCATCAGGAATAGTAAAGGGAATTAAAAGATACAGACAATGAAATAGCAGATGCCCTAAACTTACATTTTTCTGAGGTGTTTACAAGTGAGCAAGTGGATAACCTGCCAGAGGTAAACACAACTACTAAGGAGGTACTGAGGGATTTGGAAATTGTAGAGGGAGAAGTGCTGCTCAGATTAAATAAGATGAAATCAAACAAATCACCAGGCCCAGATAATATTTATCCTCGTGTTCTTAAGGAGGCTAGTGAGTACATATATAAACCCTTGACACATATTTTTAGGAAGTCACTGTGCACTGGAGAGATTCCAAAGGACTGGAAAATGGCAAATATCATCCCATTATATAAAAAGGGTGACAGGGCAGATCCAAGCAACTATAGGCCAGTAAGCTTAACAAGCATCACAGGAAAATTAATGGAAGGAATTATTAAGGATAAGATTGAGCAACACATGACAAGGACAGGAGTTATTCTGAACAGTCAGCATGGGTTCAGAAGGGGGAGGTCGTGTTTTACTAACATGTTGGAATTCTATGAGGAGGCAACAAAGGATACGATCAAAGTGGAGCTTATGATATTATTTATCTGGACTTTCAGAAAGCATTTGATAAGGTGCCACATGAGAGGTTGGGCATCAAGTTAAAAGAAGTGGGAATTCAGGGTGATGTTTTTAGATGGGTGCAGAATTGGCTCAGACACAGGAAGCAGAGGGTGATGGTGCGAGGAACCTCATCAGAACTGGCCGATGTTAAGAGTGGTGTTCCACAGGGGTCAGTGCTAGGGCGCTGCTATTTTTAATATATATAAATGATTTAGATAGGAATATAAGTAACAAGCTGGTTAAGTTTGCAGATGATACCAAGATAGGTGGATTAGCAGATAATTTGGAATCCGTTATATCATTACAGAAGGACTTGGATAGCATACAGGCTTGGGCAGATTTGTGGCAGATGAAATTTAATGTCAGTAAATGTAAAGTATTACACATAGGAAGTAAAAATATTAGGGTTTGAATACACAATGGCGTCGAAAATCGAGAGTACACCTTATGAGAAGGATTTAGGAGTCATAGTGGACTCCAAGCTATCAACTTCCAAACAGTGTTCAGAAGCCATTAAGAAGGCTAACAGAATGTTAGGTTATATAGCACGATCTGTGGAGTACAAGTCCAAGGAGGTTATGCTCAACCTTTATAATGCACTGGTGAGGCCTCATCTTGAGTACTGTGTGCAGTTTTGGTCTCCAGGCTACAAAAGGACATAGCAGCACTAGAAAAGGTCCAGAGAAGAGCGACTAGGCTGATTCCAGGTCTACAGGGGTTGAATTATGAGGAAAGATTAAAAGAGCTGAGCCTTTACAGTTTAAGCAAAAGAAGATTAAGAGGTGACATGATTGAAGTGTTTAAAATTATGAAGGGAATTAGTACAGTGGATCGAGACTTGTATTTTAAAATGAGCTCATCAAGAACACGGGGACACAGTTGGAAACTTGTTAAGGGTAAATTTCGCACAAACATTAGGAAGTTTTTCTTTACACAAAGAACGATAGACACTTGGAATAAGTTACCAAGTAGTGTGGTAGACAGTAAGACGTTAGGGACTTTCAAAACTCGACTTGATGTTTTCTTGGAGGAAGCAAGTGGATAGGACTGGCGAGCTTTGTTGGGCTGAATGGCCTGTTCTCGTCTAGATTGTTCTAATTCTAATTCTAATTCTAATTCTAATATATATAATGTGTGTGTGTTTGTATGTACAGTATGTATGTGTATATATATATATATACAGAGAGATATAGATATATATATAGATATATATATATACATATTAGATATATATATATATAGATATAGATATATATACTGTATATATAATGTGTGTGTATGTATGTATGTGTGTGTATATATATATATATATATATATATATATGACAGCAACACTCATAACAGTGACAAAACAATTACATTGACGATCATGTTACGTTATTTTCAAGATGTTTCCTTTTCTTTATCATTACTTCTTTAACACACTACTTCTCCGCTGCGAAGCGCAGGTATTTTGCTAGTATATATATATATGTGTATATATATATATATATATATATGTGTATATTATGAGGGGCCGTTCAGGAAAAAAAGATTGGTTCGTAAATATATACATTGGTTCAGATATATATATCGGTTCGGATACATTGGTTTGAATATATACATTGGTTTTAATACATCCGTTCAGATATATACATTGGTTTAGATACATTGGTTGAGATATATATAAATTGGTTTGCATAGATCCGTTCTGATATATATACATTGGTTGAGATACATCCGTTCAGATATATACATTGGTTCAGATACATCCGTTCTGATATATATATTGGTTCAGATAGATCGGTTCAGATATATACATTGGTTGGGATTTATGGGCAGGCACAACGCGGCCACCCATGTTTAGCAGCTCCCTTTTGCTTCATCATTGCTTCAACACTGTTGTAATTATTGTGCACATTTTATACAAGTAGCATACGCCTGTCTGTCGCGTTTTGTTTCGTAAGCCCTATTTGTTGGGGGTCCTCGATTTCAAAGCACTTTTTTTCCTTTCATTATTTAAAACACTCGCGCAGATACCCACCTCTTCGCCTCGCTCCGTCCCGCCCCGGCTCATTGTACTCGCCTCACTCGCTCCCTCTTGTCCCACCCATGACAGATTCTTTTCAAAAGCAGAGTTACCAGAAAGCATTAATCGCAACTACAGTACATCCCATTTTTTCACCTCATCAGACGCTGGTTTATCATTAGTGGAAAGCCGCCCAGTGATATCTGTTATTCTGTATTGGCAGCATTTCATTAGAGGGCGATCTGCTTCAGCAAGGAACTTAGTCCTGTTTGCTGAAAGGATGTTATGAAGGAAAACACTGGAGTTGCTCTGTTTCTTTAAATGTTGATCAGGGATCAAAATGACCAGAATATTCCCGCATCACAAATAACTGATGTTTAACTATTTTTATAGTAAAACTAACAAAACCACACACAAGCACGTACACGCTCACACACACACTCACACTCACAAATCGTGGGTCACACATACTACTGATTAAGCGTATCTGTCAAGGACAATTATTTTTCACCCCATAAAACAGATTCTTCTCAAAAGCTGAGTTACCAGGAAGCATTGATAGCAACCGCAGTACCTCCCATTTTTTCACCTCAACAGACGCTGGTTTATCATTGACCGAAAGCCCGGTGATTTCTGTTATTCCGTATTGGCAGCATTTCATTAAAGGGCGATCTGTTTCAGCAAGGAACTTAGTCCTGTTTGCTGAAAGGATGTTATGGAGGAAAACACTGGAATAGCGCTGTTTCTTCTGAATGTTTATCAGTGATCAGGGACCAGAATGATCAGAATATTCCTGCTTCACAAATAACTGATGTCTGTTTTTATTGTAAAACTGAGAAAACCACACACACGCACGTACACAACACAAACACTCAAACTCACAAATCGTGTGTCGCACACACTACTGATTAAGTGTATCTGTCACGGAAGATCATTTTTTTCACCCAATAAAACTTTAGTTTGTCAAAGTTAGAAAGCAGCGCAGTGATTTCTATTATTCCTTATTGGCAGCATTTAATTTAAAGATGATTCACGTCAACAAGGTGAAAGAGTCTCTTATTTTGACAGGGCGATCTTTTTTAGGCTTAAGCATTTTGATTGACTTACAAAAGAAAATAGTTATTACTTACCCTCTTTGCTTCAAATTGGCTTTTTAAAAACCTTTTGATATAATTTATTTATGACAGTATAAAATAAAAAAGTAGTGCTCAAAATTATAATGCGTATCTAACAGGAAGAGGTGGTGGTAAGAGTAAGATTGCTGACTCGCAGTTAAATGATCACTGGTTTGTGTCCGGGGGGCTTCCATTCTGTTATTTTATTTATTTATTTTTACAAATTGCTTTGAGTAGTAAGAAAGGCGCTATAAAAACGTAAGGAATTAATAACAATAATAATAATAGTAGTAGTATATTATTATTATTATACGTGTGAATGCATGATCAAATTCAGCCGCTGCGTAGTGGGGTATGAATAGGGACAATACCACGAGTTCATTGAAATAATTACACAGCAAGGTGCACACGCAATGCAAACATAATGTGTATATTATTGAAGTAAAGGTTCATATAAATTAATTATATACAACTTTTAACAAGTTGAGAGATGTCAACTGGTTAAAATGCACGAAATTATACATGTATTGCTTTATAGTCCACACATAGTGTATGTATATTATTAAAATAATGATATAAAATTCCTATAAAATGGTATAGAATCTGCGTCGTAGACTTATGTTGTGTCAAATTTCTTCAAAGAAGTTTTTAATTATTTTGCTTTAAAAATCTTACGGCAAACATGTGAACCGTTGAAAATCGCTGATCTTAATCAATTTGTTTTAACGCATGCTCCGTGCAAAATGCTGTCATATCTGTTAGTAAACATGCACACGCAGCGATGTCCTGATGTCTGCGTTCTAAGGCTGCAGGTATTAAACGCTATTGACGTTTTACCGGGGTGCTCTGTGATTGAGGGCGGACAGTAAACTTTGTTAAAATGATATCGAAAAATACCAGTCGTCAGTTGTGTTTTCAGTCGTTTTGGCGTGTTTACTGTTCTGTTACCAAAAAATTCTTCAACGGGGCTCATCAACAAAGAAACGTGGATAGTAAGATTTAGTAAAATATCAGTAATAATAATACATTGCTCGACACCCAGTAACACTTTACAAAGACATTTAAAAGACAGCTCGTTAAAATAAATGTAGCAATCCATTGTCATGCTATAAGTGACAGCTTGCTCTTAAACATTTACACAGGTAGTTTTTCCTGGGAATAAAAAAGGAGAAAAAAATCCACGGGAAATGTTTTGTTGTTGAACTCAAATTTCACCTCCGCCATGTGAGTCATTAAAACTATTGGAATGAAATATAGTTCTATATAAATAAATAAATACATTTCCTATCACACCCACCCTTTCACCCCTGTACATTGGAGAGGAATCTCATTTTCACAGCAGGTGCAATTATCCTATAAAACACATAGGAGTTCTGTGCACCGTTTTTCATTGGAGATTAAAACTCATCAAATGTATTTTAAAAACTTTTAGCAGCCTGTGGCATCCCTCATCTGTAGTGGTCCATTACAAAATGAACACCAGGCAGTTAAAATTGTGCACAGTTTCTTTAATAAGCCTATCAGACAGTCTTTTATAGCACTTTCATATCGAGTGTGTCTCTTAATCCCTTCTAGCAGAGGAGACACTTATTTCCACAGCTTGATCTATGCTGTAGAAATGTGTGCCCCTGTCTTCTGCTTGTAAATTAATACTGGAATTACAAAACTGTCCACAGTTTATTTAAAGAGATTGAAGGAAGTCTTCTATATCACTTTTTTGTCTACTATGTCCTTACTCATCCACTAATTAAAAAAAATCAAGCGCTTACACTGTCTTTTTTTAAGTATGTCTATGAAAATCGCTGTGAGTAGCCAGAAAAATGCTATATAAATGTAAGATATTATTATTATTATTATTATTATTATTATTATTATTTATTTTTAAAATCCAAATAAACCTGATAGGACTTCTTCCAAGATATGTGCCACTCTAGGGTACCAACAAAGTCAAACGGATTAGGAAATTTTGTGATCAGTTTGTTAAGCAAAAAATAACTTTTCATCATTTTCTCATTTCTAATTTGGCATTTCAGGATACAGTATATACTGCAAATATACATTTAAATTGTAACCGCTGACAATTATTTACTCGTGTGCTTGCATTTTCCATAAAACAGCTTCAATATGTGCACAAAGTATAGGTGATAAAACACAGAAATTCTGACATTAGCATGACTGTTGAAGGAAAAACATGTATTAGAAAGTATTCTATGGAGTTTTCATAAATTAATCATTATATACCTTTTGAGGTTTCTTGATATATTTTGTAATCAGGTTTTTTAATATTTTTTTTTTTTATTTTTACTGCCACTTCACAGATCAACAATCTCCAACTTGGTCACTGTCAGAATAAGTCTTTTAATTTTTTTACTGTGTCCATTAATACATTTTCCGGGTTTCACTACCCACCTGAAAGAGTTGGCATCAGGTTGGGTGGCACTTTTAAATTGTAGTAGTATGAGCGAGCATCAGTGTGGCAAGCACTAGATTGGCATTTCTTTCCGTTTCATTTTTTGTCTTCTGGCCCAAGCCTGTAAATCTCTTTTGTAAATGGATGGCTTGGATAGAGGACCGTTTTACCCTCAGACACCACGTCAGACAGCAGGTAAAAGTCCAATAATTATTTATTATAATAATAATTGTGCACAAAGCACTCTCCCCTCCCAAATACTCCAATAATACTACAACAATAATCACAATCCTCCACTCCCAGACGCGTTGCCCATCTATCACCCAGCTCAGCTCATTGTCTGGAGCGAGGCACATGCCTTTATAGCCTGACCTGGGAGGTGTTCCTGTCCCAACAGACCACAGTTCCTTATTCCTTCCGGGTCAGGGCAAACAGTCCTTTTCTTCACCCCGGGAGCACGTCGTTCCTTCTTGTCACGTGACCGTCGTTCCTTCTTGTCACGTGACCGTGACGTACTCCCGGGTCATAAGGCACGACAGAGCCCATAAGTCCCCTCACAGCGACTCCTGGTGGCCCCCAAGGTATCCAGCAGGGCTGTGTAAAAATACTACAAAGTCCATGAGGCTCCTCCTAGTGTTTGGGGGTGAGGACCGGCATGGAAATATATATATATATATGTGTCGTGGAGGACTGCCAAGTTTCCATGCCGGTCCGCACCCCCAGGCCGCCTGGAGGAGCTCTCCGACAGCAGGATCATGCCCGAGGTCCAGCAGGGCATTATGGACCTTGTAGTATTTTTACACAACCCTGCTGGATACCTTAGGCCACCAAGTCACTAATAGGGCTTATGGGCTCTATCATGCTGCTTATGACCCGATACGTCATGGTCACGTGAGAGGAAAGAACAATGTGCTCCCGGGTTAAAGTAAGGACTGCTGCCTGACCCGAAGTAGTGAACTATGGACTGTCGGGACAGGAATACCTCGGTCAGGGGCTATAAAGGACGGTGCCTCAGTCAGACACCGAGCTGAGCTGGGAGGAAGGGTGGCTAAGTGTCTGGGCGAGGAGGAGACTTTATTGTGTTGGTTTATTGTATGAGTAGTGTGGAGGGTGCTTGGTGCACGGAAGAACAAAATAAAAGGTTCTGGACTTTTACCTGGTGTCTGGAGTTGTACCTGAGGGTTCAAGGGTGCACTACTGCCCCTTCTGTCACAGTGTATATATATATATATATATATATATATATATATATACACACACACATATATATATATATATATATATATATATATATATATATATATATATGTACAGTACAGTAATTTTAGGATCAAAATGAACACAATACTTGCCAAGTCAACAAAGTTCTATAAAAAAAAAAACTATTTATACAGGTAAATTATTGGTGAAGAAATATTTCATTTTATAATAATAACAAAAAGACACCCAATGTTCAATACTTTGCTGACAATACAGAGCACTACATGTTGTCAGTATGTCTCTGCCAAGAGTGTGTTGGTAGCCCACTAGCAACTTATGAGGATTGTGAAAGCACAGGATCCAATTGAGATTCGGTCAACTTTTTTCTTTTTTTTAATCTAAAACAATCTTGTGGGGGTTTTGTGTAGGTAAATTCTGCTTTTTTCCAGTATATATTTTACAAAGCTCATATTACAAACAAATTTACTTGTGCCATTACATTTGCATGATTATATATCTCTCTAATATTTTTTACACACACACATATATACTGTACATATACATAGGTAGACGACCAGGATCCTGCCCCACTGACGCCTGGAAGGACGGACCGGGAGAGGGGCTCTCTTTCCTGGAAATGGGACTAGGAAGCTCAACCATGTGGGGATCCATGGCCACTATCAGAGGGCATCTGGACGGTCCTAGAGCCCTGAAAGAGAGCATTTCCGCCACACCAGGAAGTGCTGCCGAACCAGGCACTGTGTACACCCGTAGTGCTTCCGGGTGCAAGGGCAGCACTTCAGCCACACTCGGAAGTGCTGGCAGAAGACCATCACCGAGCACCTGGAACACATCCAGAGCAGGATAAAAGAGGCTGCCTCACTCCATTCGAGGAACGGAGTTGGGAGGAGGAAGGCGGAGTTTGCGAGAGAAGAGTGGAGGCAGCTGAAGTGAGGAAAGGACTGAGAAGGGTTTCCAGAGGTAGGTACCGGACAACGGGAGGGAATGCCCTGGAGTGCAAGTCGCGTTTTTACGGGTGCCTACCTCATAGGGGGATATCATCTGGAGGTGTTTGACTGGCTGAAGAACGCCGATCCCAGAACGAAGTCAGAGTAGGACGGGAGTCTGCTGTTGCGGAAAATATCATCGTTTGTGAAGGAGCACCTGGAGTACCATCCCATGGGGAAAGGGGCTGGATATGCCTCGTGAAGGATGTGTGCCGGCCTCCAGCTATTAGCATAGTGCAAGCAGGGGCGGTGAACCACCACCCCTGTCTGGAGAAGGACCCGACAGAGTCTGCGCATGAGGCGCAGTGTTTGTGTGGCTCATGGCTGGCAGGTAAAGGCAAGCGAAATGCTAGTCCCCTGCTGGCCGATTTAATAAATATGCTTGCGGCCATACGAGCTGGAGGAGGTCCTTCAGCCCATCCAGTCATTTTTGCAGATTATCCTTGTCCTCCTAGAGACCATTAAGAGGCTGGAGGAAAAGGTAGGCGCGCCCCCGACGGAGGTACAGGAGTGGTTGAGAAGGTACAACACTAGATTCTCCAGCCGGAGGGATGTGGCGGTACAGGCAAGTGTGACCTGTACCACAAATGAAAGAGGAGTGCGGGGGACAAGATGGAGAAGAGATACCTGTCCTGTTTCCGTGTCCAGAGGGCAGTGGCGGTGCTTTAAGTGCCAAAACCGTGATCACAGGTGGAGATGTTGTCTGTACACGACCAGGGAGGATGTGTCTCCCTGCTCTTATCTTATTTCTCTTTTTCTAGGAAGAACTGTGACCTGGGATATGCCAGCGTCCCACCCTGTCAAAGGACAGCCATCGTGGACGGGTCACTTCGCCCTATGTGCTTCAGCTGGGGGAGGGGCAGTGTGGCAGACGACCAGGGATCCTGTCCCACCAGGACTCCTAGAAGAAGTATGGGCGGGGAGATGGGCACTAACTTTCCCCAGGCACAAGAGGTGTGGTGATTCTGCACTGTAGTTGGCTTTGTGTGTGGGACATTATAAATAAATAGTGTGTGTTGTGGACATCGGCAGTCATGTCTGTCTGTGGCTGGGCTATCTGTTACAATATCTATATACCTATATCTATCTATATACCTATATATCTAAATAATATGCATGTGTTTCTGTATATACTACACCAAAACTGTTTTACATAGTGGTACAAATCTTTATCAGGTTCATAAAACTTTTTTTTTTCTGACTATGTATTGTTTTCTGTTCCTGGAACATTTTTATCATTTTAATTATTCCTGTACTTAAACCACTAAAAGGAAAATCTTCATGATGTAGGTATTTTATTTTAGAAAAGGTTTTTCTGAAGACATTATTGAATTTTTAAATTATTGCGGTATAATTTAGGCTCATGGTATAATTCCTTCCCGATATATTTTCTAAAAGAACAAAGTCTGGACTTCACTTACATAAATAGAAAATAAGTTTTTTAGTAAAGCAAATCAATGATTTGAAAACAGAAAATGTGGTGAAACTTTTTATTTTTACTGCTTTGAAAAGAAAAACTACACACTGCTTGATGGAGTTTAATGATTTTTTTTTTCTTCACATGCATTCTCTCCTCTCTGTTATTTGGAATTTTATTTCAAAACTTGTGACAAGTAAAAAAGCATTCAAAGTGCATTTTATTGCAAAAGACATAGTTGGCATTTGTATGTTTATTGCCCTGAAATTTCTTCTCACAACATACAGTAGTTCTTTCATCAGATGTATAAATTCTGAAACAAAAGTTTGGTCTTTATTTGAACATCAACAAATTATGCTTTCAGTAAAGCATGTGTATAACCATAGTCATTTATTTGAACAATGCAAAGGCTGAAAATGTTTTATTTATTTTTGTTTTTTTAACTAATTGAAAAGAAAAATATATGTTAGCTGTGGACATTGCATTGTCTGTTTTGTTTATTTCTGATATATTATGCACCACTTATATGGCATTTGTGAGCTTATTTCATCATTTATGCTAATATACTGACCTACTGGCTGAAAGCAGTGATTTATAATGTGTACTGTATGCCATCTACAACCATTTAGAGACTCTGGTATACTACAACTTGGTTCACTTATGAGTAGCCAAATATTTCATTATGAATTGTAATAGCCACTTCTGAAATTATGAGAAATATGAATTTATGCAGAATAAGAAGCTAATAACCAGAATAATCCTATACAGAAACAGACAGCATACAAAGAGAAAAGAGACAATGCACAACCAGGTTTCTGGAATAATGAGGCAGCAGTAAAAAATATTGCATCACTGTACAATCCCATGACTAGTTATTGTCTGCTTTGTGTTTGCACTGTCTCACTGTGGCCAAGTTGATTTTCCAACAACAATCCAAAAGACATTCACGTTAAGTTAATTGGTGGTTTCAAACTGACCAAAGTTTATGACCTTTTACAACTAGTGTGGAAAACGTATCATTTCAGTCCCAAAAGCAAAAGTAAAACTCAGCTGGTTGCCACACATTTATCGGGCATCTCAGTTTTTCTCCATTCAAACTATGCAACAGGTCAGGGGCAGTACACTGCTGTGCATCATCATATGGAGCACCTTGCAGTCTTGTCCAAAAACATAGACATAAAAGGAAGAGTCAAACACATTGTTCAGCAAATGGAAAGCCTGTCTTTCGTTGCCTTTTGTCACTTTTTACATGACCTTATTTCAAAGGGCTCAAAGCTGAGCCTTATACTTCAAAAAAAGTCTCATATACTTCTTCAGGCAGTTGCTGCAATTGTGGGCTGTGTGGTAACAAATGATTGAAGGAAAATGCTTCGAGAGAAGGGAAGCTGCGGGAATTCTTACAGCACATAGGTTCTCAGCCTAAAGGTTGAGTGCAACAGGAAGGGCCATCAACATGCAAGTAGCCACACAGTCATAACCTTCCAAAATGTTAAATTGGAAGGCCCCAGGTTGACATTACTGTTAAAGAATTGGAGATCAGGTTTGCAAACATGATGTCAAGTGTTACACTGCACGGACATTCAAAGGGATCAGAAATCATCAAGTCATTTTCAGTGTTTTGTCATGACGCATGGCCAGAGGACATGGATAGCTATGGCAAGTGTGAGATAGACACACTTGTTAAATGATACAGGGAGCTCTTATCAAACAATGGCTGTGATGTCACAGCTGTGCAGAAGGAATGGCTAACGTTGAAAATATTAGTGAAGGGTTAGTTTATGAATAAGACTTACGGTGACCTATGGACAGTGATGCTGAGCAAGGAGCCGTTCTGTACAAATTTTAAAAATTTCTTTCACTTAGTCGAAATAATGCTGGTGCTTCCGATAGCTGCAGCTCAGTGCGCGAGGATTTTCAGCAGAAAACAGAATAAAATCAAAAGTACGCAATTCCCTAAGTGTAGAAACACTGGAAGACTTGGTAAGGATCAGTACAGAGGGCCCTACACTTGACCTTTTTGACCCAGAGCCCAGTGTAAAGCACTAGTTGTCAACCAGCAAAAAAAGCGCAGACCAAAGTATACTGGCTGGCCTAATGATGCTGACATTGTGAAGGTTAGTGATAAGGAACTTGAAGAGTAATTAATTTTGTTATATTTGTACACTCATTGTGAAATGATTATTTCAGAAATTATTGTTTATAATGTTTGTTATTGTGTTAATTCTTGTGTTATTATGTGTAAAACATTTTCAGTGTTTGTATTTGTAGTGTTCCTACACATGTTGTGTATAAGACTCTGGACTTGAAGTATTGCTTATTAGTAAACATTTGCACTGTTCACATTTATGTGTCATTTATTCTTCTGTTATTATTATTTATAAGACCTTGCAGAGGACACTAGTAGGCAGGTCAAATAGCTCAGATAGGAGAAAGGAAAGGCAGTGTGAGGTAGACTGAAGAAACAAATAAACAATACAAGTAAATATTATTTGTTTATTTCACATTTGGCATGCGGTAGAGATTATGGCTCCCAAAAAAAGTATTTGGCTCCTAAATATTTTTGGTTTAGGAGCCATTGGCTCCCAAATTTTTTATTCTGTCTGGAGCCCTGGGATCTAATAAATTCTTCTGCAATAAAAGTATACTTTTATACAAACAACGTTTGAAGGTTTATATCATAAGGGAGCACGACAAAGCTACTAAGTAAAACAACAAGCAGAATTAATGTATGGAATTAAAGGTCGTTAAAAACGTACAAAGACAAGTTTAGAAGCGAGATAAACTAATTGGGGGCATTAAATCATGAGACAAGAAACAGTTGATGGATTACAGTCAGTCAGTCAGTCAGTCTCCAATCCGCTATATCCTAACACAGGGTCACAGATGTCTGCTGGAGCCAATCCCAGCCAACACAGGGGCGCAAGGCAGGAACAACTCCAGGGCAGGGCGCCAGCCAACCGCAGGCATAGAGCACATAGAAGATCAAATACAAAACAAAGCATTTAACGTGCTACTTTAATTACGATGTGATTTAAAAAGCTGGTTAATTAAACGATTTTAAGATGAAGTTTATGATGTTCTACTTTAATGACAAAATGAGAAAATATGATCATTAAATTTAAACATCCAGAAAAGGAAAACTGTATGGGGAACCAGCCAACCTAGGTAAACTACGCTACAAAAACAAAATGGTCAGCCAGTCATTTTCTAAATGATTCTACTTACCAGATGTGACACCATGACAGCACCATTCTCTACATCACTGTCACTTTTTTCTCTGCTTTCCAGGATCTAAAAATAATCTTTCAATTACTAATACAATCTTAGATTAATTAATAACATTTATGTATTGATCAACTTCTTACCATACGGAAAATTGTATGAGATCGACTATTCTGTTGATTCATTTCGGTATATCCATAATGGCAATTTTCTTTGGAAATAAAAACAATGAAATCATCTAGCATTAATTTAAAATTCCGATGTTAAAATAAGTGAGCTTTTTAATAAGAATTTCTTTAACATACAATTGTTCAGAAGAAATTGAGGACACAGTATCAAGATGGTAAATTTATATTACTGTTTAAGTAAAAAAAAAAAAAACACCCACAACCACACACATACAGAACACATTCTATCTACATCATTTACAGGAAAGAAAAAATGTCTTGAAAATGAGCCTAAAGCATTTTTTCAGTACACTGAACAGCTTTTCAAAAGGATTTGTATAGTAAGCATGGCTCTACTCTTCAGTAATGAAAAGAGAAACCAATTTAAACCTCTTACTTTCTCCTTTTTAATCCACTCAGGACATGTTTAGGGTACATCACAACCTCTTCTGTTAAATCAGCAACATAAACTTTTCTCTAAAGGATTAAATGGATAAAGAGATAATCATTTATCAACCAGGATTGAGAACCAAAGTTAATATAGGGAGTTGGCCAATAATATTGAATAAATTGGTTCATGTTCACATTTGTATGAAGAGCTACATCACGTATTCATAAATCAATAAAACAACTTTCTAACCGTTTATGAGTAGAAGTGTTAACTGGAGAGAAAAAAAGTTAACACTCATATTTAATACAACTTCAGTTATGGTTCTTGTATTAATGCAGTCTACATGGGGTAAATAACCGTTGTAGCGCTGCTGGCTCGCAGTTAGAAGACCCGATTAAGCTTCCGGGTCCTCCCTGCGTGGAGTTTGCATGTTCTCCCGTGTCTGCGTGGGTTTCCTCCAGGTGCTCGGTTTCCTCCCACAGTCAAAAGACATGCAGGTTAGGAGGATTGGCGATTCTAAATTGGCCCTAGTGTGTGCTTGGTGTGCGGGTGTGTTTGTGTGTGTCCTGCGGTGGGTTGGCACCCTGCCCGGGATTGGTTCCTGCCTTATGCCCTGTGTTGGCTGGGATTGGCTCCAGTGGACCCCCGTGACCCTGTGTTCAGATTCAGTGGGTTGGAAAATGGAACCATTTTCTCTCTTAGGAAACTCCAGCACCTAACCATATTTACAGAAGTAAGCACCTTTTAAATGTATTCATTTCTGGGACAATACTAAAGAAATGTCAGCTGTTACTATAGCCTTTTAAGCTCCACCCCAGGTTAACAATTATAGGAGCAATTAAAAAATTTTCAAGACTGTCAATCTCATCATAGATGATCATCAAAAGATTTAGCAGCCAGTCTAACTACAAAGATACTTTTTATTTGTTCTGCATTTGTTAAGAATGTTAGGTGGGTTCATTTCACGATCTGATATGGTGGGTAGTACTACTGCCTTACACCTCTATAATCTTATGTTCAAACTGCGATCCAAGAATTGGAAGTGTGGAGTTGTCACATTTTCTAGCAGTTTATGAATATTTGGTAGACAGTTTTCCCAACTACATTTGACAGAAAAGCATCTCTAAATGACTCACAAGCTCTACAGAACACGAGTAACTCTAATGATAATAAACAAGTTTAGAATAAAAGATTCACCCTGACCCCACCTCCTTGCAACTATCAGGAAATGTTTCCATTTTTTTTCCTTGCAAAAGACAAGAAAAGCTGCTGTTCCTATACATTTATTTTAATGAAATCCTCATTCATAATATTGTAAAACAGGTTATACCTTCTCCATTTGCTTTCAGCGTCAACCAGAAAAGTATACTAGTGAAATAGTTGCTTGTTTTTTTTCGTAAAATCATGACACACAATTTTAGTACAACGAGAAATTAAATGTTTGCCTAAAAGACATACAATCAGAAACTGTGGAACAAGGAAGACCACAAATTATAAACACTTGGTATTTCTAAAAATCCCTTTTTATAATGATTGTATTGCAATGTTTTAGGAAGACTACAATCCAGCAAAAACTACATTGAGATATTTGTCCCCAGGGCAAAATCTGGCTTTTTACAGAATCTCTTTAAATACATAAACAGGTAGATAAGTAAATACATATATACACACACACACACACACACACACACACACACACACACACACACATTTGGGTCTGAACACACACCAGAATTACTGTAAAGCAAGAAATATTCAAAAGAAAGAAAAGTTCTGACTTGGCTGTCACAGGCACATTATGTAGTTTTATTGCTATTGTTATAAAGGAGCCCCAGTAGCGTTTGACTCACTTCTGAATGATTTGTTGGTTGAAAGTACTCATGTTAGTGTGTAACAAAGAGGATGTGCAGCATTGTTCATAATGGCACTAAGTTTTGTTTTCATTCTCTCCTTTGCTGTGACTGCCAGGGGGTCCAGAGGGTGTCCTTTAACAGAGCTTATCATTTTAATTAGCCTATTGATTCGGTAGGCCTTTCTCGAAGTGATGGTACCATCCTAGCACACCACAGCACAGAAAAATCAAATTGGCCATCATAAAGATACAGAAGATGTGAATTTTGTCACTTGCCACATTAAAGGAACAGTCCCTCCCGAGGGAAGAAAAAAAAAAAAAAGCCTGCTCTGCCCTTTCTTATATACAGAAGTACCTCTGTGTTCTGAGATCAGTCCAACCTGTTATTAATGTGGACTCCTATGCACTTGTAGGAGTGGATGACCTCTACATCCACTCCCTGAATAGTGACTGGACACAGACACTCTTTGGTGCTGGCGAAAGTAAATAATCAGCTTCTTGGTTTTGTTAGAAAGATGCAGGCAATTCTCTTTGCACCAAGAAACAAATTTTACACTCTCTCATTCCATATATCAGTACACCCCATAAGGGCAGTATCATCTAACAATTTCTGCAAGTGACAAGAGTTGGTGTTAAATATTTATAGTCTGAGGTGTACAAAGCAAAGGAGACAAGACTGTTCCTTGTGGTACTCCAGTGTTTCCCACATTCATATTAGAAACACAGTTCTTGAGTCTCACAAACTGTGGAATGCCTGACTGATGATCCATTATCCAAGACACCATAGTCTCGTCCACCTACATATCTCTGAGCTTACCTCTTAACAGGAAGGCTGGACGATATTGAAGGTGCAGAATAAGTCAAAAAACAATCCTAACAGTGTGGCCAGATTTGTTCAGGTAAAAATACACCTTGTGGGGCAGATAGAGAACTGCATCCTCCACTCCAGTATTTCCCAGATAGCTGCAAGTACTCTACCAGAAGAGGACTACAACCCTGCCCAACACCCAGTCCATGCAAGCATTGAACAGAGTAGGAGCAAGAACACACCCCGACAAACTCCAGAGGTTCTGCCTCCACTCTGCGCAAAAAATTTAAGCCAATTCTCGTGATGGAAGAAGGCCGCTTGCTCTGCGAAGCCGGGTCCGTAAAAGGTGAAAGGGGCCGATTAGCCACGCTGATGTGGGAAGGTAAACAGAGAGCCTTTAAAGCGGCGGCTGCGAGACAGAGGCAAGGCAGACAGAACGATTCAATCAACAAGAGGTTTATAAAATGAAATATCAAACAATACAAGAAAAAACATGAAATAACTATATACAATAAATAGAACATGAAATAACTAATAGAAATCAAACAATCATTTATGAAAAAACGAACATGAAATAACTATATATATATGAAAAAAAGAATACGAAATAACTATATACATACAATAAAAAATTTAATGAAAAAACTATATACATAGAATAAAAATTAGTGCCATAACCTGTAGATGAAGCCCAAAATTAAAAAATAAAATTGAGAGGGAGGCCTGCCAACATATAAAGTGCCAGTCATTTGCAAAGATTGCAAAAAAAAAAAAGTAAAAACAAGTTCAAAAATGAAGCAGGCCTCCCTTTCTGCCAACATATAAAGTGCCAGGCAGTTATAAAACAAAAGAAAAAAAAAGCAATGTATGGGCCCCATCTACAGATTAACTAAAGAAAAATTTAGCGGCCATCCCCCTCGGCACGATTTTGCTTCGGTTTTCTCTTTTCCTCCAGCCACTCCTGGGCGGTTTTCCGGTTGACATGGAGCAAAAGAATTCCCTCCCAAATTGGCTGTGGCGAACTCTTTTGTTTTAGGTGCGGCCACAGCACTTGTAAGTATAGGTTTGATCTTTTTCCTTTCTTTGGGGAGGATTCCTTGCTGTCGTGCCAGCTCATCAGCCTCCTGCTTTTTCTTCGCCGCCAGGCAGTGGTGCGGGGTACTGAGGGTCCTGCCTGTGGCGGTGGAAGCGGAGGACTGGCAGTGTCAGCCGGCGGGTAGAGTGGCTGGGTGGCGGGTGCCCAGTGATGGCTGGTGCCACATTCACAGGGCCCCGATGGCAGCGCGTCACAGAAGTGCAGTGGTTGTGCAGCGGACTGCTTGGGGCCTGTGGGTCATGGGCGTGCGGCAGGGGTGGGCTCTGAAGCAAGGGCCGAGCTGGTTGGCAGTGGCACGACCATCTCCAGAGCCCGCTGTACCAGCTCCCTGGTGCAAGTGTCTACAGGGACAGAAAGCAAAGTAAGTCAGGGTGGGAGGGAGGGAGGAGCATGGTGGATGGTACTTCTCCAGTGTGTACCACCATTGTGCCAGGGTGCACTGATTGAGGGGAATAACTGGGTTCGAGTCTGGGCCATGAGTACCGAGTTTGTGAGGATGTTTTCCCGGATGCAGATATAATTCCGCATCACAGCTTCCCAGAGGTTCACCCTCACGCCACTGATGGTGGTTCAGGGTGAATCCTGGACAGCTCTACACAAACGGCCTCCACAAGGCCACAAAAATTCGGGCTGGGGGTGAGAGAGAGAGAGTCAATCAGTCAGTCATGCCATCGATATCCAATCAAAAGGATAGAGGCCACACCAAAGAGGTTGATCACCTACCGTCACAAGCTCTCCACTCCTGGTGTGACACTGGTCTGCGAGTGCTTGCGTCGGAACCTCCCCTGCACCAGTCTTTCCTGGTGGCGTGGTGGAAAGCGAACTGGGGCCTTGTCGCCCTCCGGCAATCGTTCCCAGAGGGTGAAGATCTCCGCAACTTACTGCTGCGTCACATAGGCGTGGTGACGCAGCTTCACGAGACTGGAGGCCAGGTTGATCACGTGCTGGTATCCTGGGCCAGTGTCAGATCCAAGGCTACTCTGTTGGGGGAAGAGAGCGAAAGTGAGAAAGGGGAGCACTCATCAGATATTCCACAGGTACAGCACGACTTGTCGGGAGAGAGACTTACCAGCTTGTGGGACACGCTTTGAGAGGCCTCGTCTCCAGGGAGGTCTCCTGGTCGGCTGGCCCAGACTGGGAGGCAGCGCCGATGGCAGGGCGACTGGGAATTGTCAGGCGACAACGGTTGTCAGGCTAAGTCCTCCTCAAGGCCGAAGAGGGTGTTGTCCAGAGCTCTTCCAGGGCTCTCAACCTCTTGGAAGCCCTTGTTGACACTGTCATCATAAATCGCCGTCTGTGTCAGTCCCATCCGGAGCGTCGGAATCCCTGCCCATCACTTCCTCCAGCACTCGACTGGTCTGCGAAAATAGGTACTGGATACCAATGAGCTCACCTGTGAAAAGGAGGGAATGGTTTTAAAATGAAAAGGTGGGAGAGACAGACAGAGGGCTCAACACCCGGCTCCCCAGTGTACTTCGCAGGCCGGGTGTAATCATCAACGAGCTTCATGTGATAAAGTACGTCGCTCAGCTCATTGGCGGAGTGCTGGAGTTGGCCACTGTAGCAGACACATCACGGTGTGCTCTCTCCACTGCTTGTGCCGCACGGTCCTCATTCCACCGCGCCAGGCCTTCCAGCAGGTAGGCCTGAAAGTGGGCGCGCACTGGCTGAAGTGCCTGAAAGTCCACGGTGAAAGATAAAAATGCAATGCCACCCACTCCCTCGCACAACACAGGTCATGTTTCTGGGCACCCTTACCAAGTATGAAGCGGTCCAGATGCAGGTGGAACGACTCCAAGGAAGTTGAACCTCGCGCACACCTAAACACTGGCGGCGTGATCCCCCCTTTGACCAGCTGCCCGGTCTGCATGTACAGGTGCACGCCAGGTAGGTCCTGGATGCAGTGGAGGTGGCGCCTCTGAGTCTTCCAAATTTCCTGGATCTTGTCGCGGTCCAAAAGCAGGATACCCATGGTGTCAGTGGCGTCCCTGCAGGCCTCCAGCATCTCGTCGATGAGCCGGCCGGTCTCCTCCGCCCCATGCGGGCGGTGACGGCAGTGGTGGGCAAGGATTTTTCCATAGCCGGAGCCTCGGGGATCGTTCCCCGCCTCGCCAGCCTTGGCCTGTCATAGCCGGGCGACGCATCCTTGGTCCCACTCAAAATGCAGAACGAGAGATCGCCATGAAGAGGCTGTGTAGTGGGTGGCTCCCGCAGTGACACCTGCCGCACCTGCCCCGTGGGAACAGCAGTCTTGGTCCAACTGGCGAGTTTCTTGGTCACCTGAACGATGAAAGGAAGAGTGACATAAGCTGGAAGGAAAGCAGGAAGGAGAGAGGGAGAGAAGGAGAGGATGATGATATCACTCGCCTTCTTGGTTGAGTCCATCTTCAAGATTGAGCCAGTGATGGAGGTGATCCGGGCCTTGGTCTCTTCTATACTCAAAGCCACCTCCCTAGCATAGATAGACAGCAACCACTTTGTACCGGGCACCGGGGTCATCCGCGGTACTGGAGGCGGAGTCGCAGGTGGCTCGGCACCCGGTGTGATGAACCTGGTGGCCATGAACATGAACTTTTTGGACCGCGTCAGCCAGGATCTGGTGTGCTCCTCGAGCAGATATCTGCGCAGCCGGGTGGCCCTGTTGCCCAGCGTGCGCTCACGCATCTGCCCGATGAGCTTTTTGTCGCAGGATAACCTGTTTTAGACAGAACAGAGACATTAGGGCTGCCCATGTACCTGTGGAGAGCTGACCCAGCCATTGGAGACTCCTTATCACCTGTAAGTCAGGATAGCTGGAAAGTCATCCCAGTGGGTGTGGTGCAGCTGATCCAGGATATCCTGCAACCAGCCCGCCACCTTCTTCCTGCTGTGCCAGCACTCTAGGTACTCCGTGGCCATAAAGTACCATCCGTCTGTGTCCAGGACCCTCCGGACGGTCCTGTAGAGTCCGGCTCCCGACAACCTGTGGCTGCATGGCGTGCAGGACAGCTTGTAGCCCACATGCGGTAGGCATCCACAGGAAGAACGGGCGCTAAAAGGTGTCGGACGATGTCGGGGCTGGAGGTGCACGTTGCTGGGACCGGGAGGATGCCACCAAAGGCAAACGTTGGAGGTCAGCACAGGCTTTCCATCCTTGCCCCTGGTGAAAAGGGCCCGGCTTACCCACACGTGCTGTTCCTTGGGTAGTGAAGTCCTCCAGCCCTCGGGCAAAAGTAGCTGTGTGTGTGTGAGAGAGAGAGACACACACAGACAGAGAGCATGAGCAACAGAAAAACAAACAAAAAGAATCAGACTGGGCCTGTTCCTTTCCTGGCAATCCAATTCAAAGAATCACATCCTTTTAACTCACCCCTCTCCTGGCTGTGGATAACTTTTGCGAAGGCTGCTTTCCCGGATCAGCCGTCGGTTGGGAGCGCTGGGATGGCACTGGCCCTCTACTGGTTGCAGACTGGGAGGTAGATGCTGGGGAAGGTTGTTTACAAATTCAAACAAATAACAGGTTAAACAGAAAAAGTGAAGGAGCCACCACCAGTTCCATGGGTGGTTGTCACTTACCAGCCTCCATCTCCGTGCTGGCCGACAGCAGCATGTCATTGGGAATCTCGATGACTGAGGCTGCTGCAGAGAGAGGTGCTGGGGGCAACGGTGGTGGTTTAGGGAAGGGAGGAGGTTGCTGCTGCATTAGCCTTGTCTCCGCCGCACATACAGCTGGAGCGCATGCATCTTGGTCCCGACTTTGCTGGTCTGGCGTGAGCCATTTGATGTAACTGCTTTGGGGTACAACAGCGGAAACGGTAACAGGTGAACAAATGGAAGCAGGGTCCCACTACCTTGCTGGGCCCTTCCCCTCAGACCCCAACCAAAAGTCTTTTTCTCACCTCTTGGCCTCCCGATCTTCTGTATCGTGAAGGGCCTCAAAAAAAAAAATAAATAGAATGGTTAGTAATACTAATACAGTACAGACTTTTTTTAAAGGCCTTTAATAATATTACAACTACCTTGGTTACACTGCATTTTGCTATTGTTAGCATTATTATTATTATTATTATTATTATTATTATTTATTAACAAACATAATTATAAGCAATTCTGTCCAGACTACTGAAACCAGTTTACTAAAATGCAAAAAAAAGAATACTTTTATTAATATGTACAAAACAAATAAATTCTCATTACATTCAACTACATCTGTTTTATTTCACTTCACTGCACTAAGAGTAACATCAATAGCACCGTTTTAATAGTATCAGCGGGCCCCACTTTAAGATGAATCTTGTAACATGACATCACCGCTTTTACACGGGGTGGCGGGTCTTTCCAAACAAAACTCGGAAAGCTTCTCTTTCTCAGCCAATAAAAGTTTACAAAATACTCGGCACAAGAGCTGTTGCATGCTGCTGCTTGTCAATCATCCCACAACTCAGCAGTGATGGGCGGAGTGAAGCCTCAGGATGAATCAAAACGTTTGAAGCAATTGTGCCGGAAATCGTATCAAAGCTTCGAAGCATTTGACACTCACCTCTCTAGTGACCCCTCCTGGCCATTTTCATTAACATTACACAAACTCATGATCCACTTCAACGACGCCTGTTATAAAACTCTTATTGCTTTTATTTTTTCGCTGCTACTGACTGACAAACGAAGAGAAGGGTTTTTTAGTCACAGTGCAATAATAAAACATTTCGTAAAACATATAGTTGTCCAGTCTGTATCATTCCTAAGCAATCTTCCAGTAGTAGAGGCACAATCCCAGTTACTAACACATTTACCGTGTGGAAAACACTCAAAGTAAGAACACATTCCACCTTATCAATTTAATAGTAAAAAATTTAAACCGCTAAACCCGCCAACAACTACAAAAACAGTTGAAATCGTTACTCAAATTTTTTTGTTATAGACATAAAACAAGATGCACATTTCCATTTGATATATCTTTACTAGTGTTCTTGCCTTGCTCGCTCCCGGTCCACGTTGGAATTTGCTGTTTAATGAAAAAAAAAAAAGAAAAGAAAATCAGACTCTTTTGGGTCATAATTCACAGAGGGTGGACGTGGGACCCGAACCCACGTATGCTTTATTACAAAGCGGTAACGCTAATGCTGCACCACTACTATTTTCAGAAAGGGTGTATATAATGTATTTTTTTTAATGTATGCATGTATGTATGTAATGAAGACGAAAACAATTATATATAGATGTATACTATATGACATATGTTCAGTGTTGCATGAAAACGTTGCATGAGGCGAAGAATGGATATTTATGAGAGTATTATAGTGAGAGATGTGTCGTCACCCATATTGCTAAAGCTCTTCTTTGCAGCATTATACATTCAGCAAGTCAGTGTTTGTATGATGTATAATTTATAATTTTTTTTTTTGCCACAAAGTATTATCAGGCACAATCATTTAACATGTATTGATCATCTACAAACATTTCTTTCAATGGGAAATCTGTTGAGTTTTTTAACTCTGTTGATGCCATATGTACTTCAAATGGGAGCTTGAGGAATAAATAATGAGTCAAAGCTTTGCGCAGACGTGTGTAGTACTGAGATTGTGTCATGACGGGCTTCGAACGGGGCTCTGAAGCCTCAGACATGCGTAGTACCGAGATCAAGATGGGGCTCCGAAGCCTCAGACATGTGTAGTACTGAGATCATGACGGGGCTGTCATTACCCAATCTGCCTGCCTACCCGATTTGCGCGCGCAGGTGTATTGAAAGCCTAACATGCCGTAAAGTGTTCACGCATGCGTTAAACAGATTGGGCAGCACCACAAAGTGTGTGATGACGTAGCATTTCAATATGCATGCAGATCGGGCCGGCAACGAGAACCAGGTAGTGACACACACTGCATGCGCTTAATGAAACAAACATTAAAAACAAAAAAATCACTTTACGGCAGGACCCGATCTGAACTGTGCATGCAGCACAATTTGACATTACGGTTTATTTATTTTAGTTCCACATTAGTTGACCATAATGAAAATATTCATCCTGCAAAATAAATGAAGCAGCCTTTGTGGCGTAACGTTGATGTCCAATGTTTAATCGCCGTAAGAGAGCTTAGGTGTGCACAACTGATTAGCCCCAATTAGGGCGAACTACACGCTGTGTACTTTTTGTATTATTTGGCAGGTACTAATTATATATATATATATTTAAATTATATAAAGTATGTAGTGTTTTTATTTTCACACTCACGTAATAAATCATATAAAGTTTCCTTTCCTTTTGATCTAGTGTTGCAATTTCCCTCTTATGTGCAAATTGTGTTTGTTTAAAAATATCTTTAGACATCAATTATTATTAATAAAATTGCCATTTGTCTTAAGGCATCAGGTTTACCAAACCTAATGTATCCAGCCAGTTTTATAGAAATATATGGTCCTTTTACAAAAAAAGAAAAGAATTAACACTGTGTTGCATGGCATTGTGCTGACTGTCCCTGTCCTTAGTGTTAACTGTGACTGTCCACTTGTTAAAATTCTTCAATTCGTTCTCAGTTTTGCAGTCAGGTCAGATACTGAAAAAATGAAGAGCATAAAGCCACCGGTTCAAATCCTCATTTATTCCAATGGCTATTAATCTTACAGAGAAGTTTAACTTTACACCCACAGACTTAAATTAAGGAAGTGCGCGGTTATCACTTGAATCAATCTATTTGATCTATTTTTTTTTTTACAGTAAGTGCTTGTTGCTGTAGTTCATATTTGTAATATTTTTGTTCTTAGTGATGTGTTTTTAATTTTATTTCAAGGCGTCTCTGTAAAACCCGCTGAGAAACCAACTTACCTATTAATATAATACAGTAAAACTGAACTGAATTTAACAGCTGTAAAATAAAATATTCTCCACTAACTGAGCAGAATTTAAACAGCATGAAGTAGTTCAGTTTATGATGAACAGCATGTGGACGGAGGGCAGTGGTATTCTTTCTTAGAAGTTTAATCAACACAACACAGCACTGTTTGTGTGCAGACGCCTCATCTCATGTCAGTGATTTTATTCACCCATATTGACAGAGAGCCAGTTCATTTTTATACCTTAAAAAAAGGAAATACAATACACTTATCGTACATTTTTATTGAAGGAATAAATGATATGTTTAATAAAAGTGAAAGATCTGTGAACAATGTTTCTCAAAAACAAATTATACACACCCATATATATATATATATATATATATATATATATATATATATATATATATATATATATAAATATAAATAAATAATATATATATATAAATATAAGTATATATATTGTAAAAGAGTGAGGAGGAGACAGCAAAAAGGTTTGGGGTTTTCCGGCCCCGTATATTGTTTAAACAGTCAAAATATAAACAAAACTGTTCATATATAGCGCCTTAGCATGGCGTCGGCGGCCATTTTAAAGAGGAGGAGCTGGAAGTGGAGGAATGCTGGGAAGGAACCGTGAAGGAGGATGGGATCGATGATGTCAGGAATGATGGCGGAGGAAGGGCGGAAGTAGACGGGGTGCGGGCAAAACCCGGTCTTATGGTGGCGGAGCATCTTTTTTTCTGTAAGGAAGCATAGGGAGAAAGTTACTACCCCACCATTCCCTGCCGGCGAATGTCTTCCCAGGTGTGTCAAGATCCTTCCGCGGTCTCTGACTCGCGCTTGCGTGACAATATATATACACTCACCTAAAGGATTATTAGGAACACCTGTTCAATTTCTCATTAATGCAATTATCTAATCAACCAATCACATGGCAGTTGCTTCAATGCATTTAGGGGTGTGGTCATGGTCAAGACAATCTCCTGAACTCCAAACTGAATGTCAGAATGTGAAAGAAAGGTGATGTAAGCAATTTTGAGCATGGCACGGTTGTTGGTGCCAGACGGACCGGTCTGAGTATTTCATAATCTGCTCAGTTACTGGGATTTTCACGCACAACCATTTCTAGGGTTTACAAAGAATGGTGTGAAAAGGGAAAAACATTCAGTATGCGGCAGTCCTGTGGGCGAAAATGCCTTGTTGATGCTAGAGGTCAGAGGAGAATATGCCGACTGATTCAAGCTGATAGAAGAGCAACTTTGACTGAAATAACCACTCGTTACAACCGAGGTATGCAGCAAAGCATTTGTGAAGCCACAACACGCACAACCTTGAGGCAGATGGGCTACAACAGCAGAAGACCCCACCGGGTACCACTCATCTCCACTACAAATAGGACAAAGAGGCTACAATTTGCATGAGCTCACCAAAATTGGACAGTTGAAGACTGTTGCCTGGTCTGATGAGTCTCGATTTCTGTTGAGACATCAAATGGTAGAGTCAGAATTTGGCGTAAACAGAATGAGAACATGGATCCATCATGCCTTGTTGCCACTGTGCAGGCTGGTAGTGGTGGTGTAATGGTGTGGGGGATGTTTTCTTGGCACATTTTAGGCCCCTTAGTGTTAATTGGGCATCGTTTAAATGCCACGGGCTACCAGAGCATTGTTTCTGACCATGTCCATCCCTTCATGACCACCATGTACCCATCCTCTGATGGCTACTTCCAGCAGGATAATGCACCAGGATAATGCACCATGTCACAAAGCTCGAATCATTTCAAATTGGTTTCTTGAACATGACAATGAGTTCACTGTACTAAAATGGCCCCCACAGTCACCAGATCTCAACCCAATAGAGCATCTTTGGGATGGGGTGGAACGGGAGCTTCGTGCCCTGGATCTTCATCAACTGCAAGATGCTATCCTATCAATATGGGCCAAAATTTCTAAAAAATGCTTTCAGCACCTTGTTGAATCAGTTCCGCGTAGAATTAAGGCAGTTCTGAAGGCGAAAGGGGGTCAAACACCGTATCAGTATGGTGTTCCTAATAATCCTTTAGGTGAGTGTATATATAAATATAAATATATATATACTGTAGTGACCCGGCAGCCAGTGCTGGCGGCATGATGCATTGTGGGTAATTTATGTAAAGTTTACTGTTGTGTTAAATTAGCAAGGCAATCGAATTGTTTTTCCTGTTGTAATTGTTGTATGTGTTTGTGTTCAACTGGTGGGGTGGGTTTGGGTTATTGCCGTCCGGGGTTATTAAATTGTAAATAGTTACCATCAATGAGAAAGATGGCTTCGTTAATGACCTTGGCAATGGCTATGCAATGAGCTTCAGCTTTGTTTTCTGACTATATGCTCTAATAAAGAGATACAACAGGACAGAGCTGTGTATTGCTAAGATTTCATCTAAGCAATGATTGCCGAGACACTTGGAGTCGCGGTGTATGGGACACGAGTGCTTGCTTGCTTAATGAGCTAGGTACAGCTGTGTGCATGGCGCTGGCATTCCGCTGGCCGACCAGCTTGGGGGAAGTGCATGGCTGAGTTCGGCTCTGAAAACTTTAAGACTCAACCACGGGTCGCTACATTGGTGTCAGAAGTGGGATCCCAGGCTGTTTAGAAGACGCTGTTATGGAACAGAGTCTTGAAGAATTAGAGCGTGCCATCCAAGAGCACAGCAGAGAGGAGCTGACTAACCGACGCCGGCGTGAAGGTGGCGTGGGAGCATTCGTAGCTGACATCAGGGTCGATGCGGACAGGCTACCCTACTTTCCCGGCAGCAGCGAGGGAGGAGCGCAGCCTCCATGCTTTCCTGCAGGGCCTTACACCGGAGTGTCTCCGCCAGCATGTCCATCTGTTGTCACCCCGAGATCTGAGTGAGGCACTGCGGGAGGCTGAGCAGGCTGAGGAGGTGCTACAGGCTGGGTCAGCGACGGGTCGATCGCCACGCCTGCACCAGCTGACGAGTAGTTGACCGAGGGATGGAAGGGGACCAGCTTGAGGAAGTGGGGGTCAGTCGCGTCCAACCAACATCAACCCCCAGTCCAGGGAAGCAAATATGCAGCAGACAGTAACCGCTACAGACGCTACCCACGTCGCCGAGGTCCTCCACGAAACTATCAGCAGAATAACCACAGTAGATCTCCATCATCCACCCTCAGTGCCGAGATGGACGGGACTTAGGACTGAGCCATAGCAATGGGTGCTAGAACGTCAGGAGAGTTGAAGCGTGTCCGTCGTCGGCCAGGACATTTGTTGGATTTTTTTTATTGTGGAGATTAGGGTTGTGGGGACACTAACCCTCTTGGGGGGGGGGTTGTGTTAAATTAGCAAGGCAATCGAATTGTTTTTCCTGTTGTAATTGTTGTATGTGTTTGTGTTCAACTGGTGGGGTGGGTTTGGGTTATTGCCGTCCGGGGTTATTAAATTGTAAATAGTTACCATCAATGAGAAAGATGGCTTCGTTAATGACCTTGGCAATGGCTATGCAATGAGCTTGAGCTTTGTTTTCTGACTATCTGCTCTAATAAAGAGATACAACAGGACAGAGCTGTGTATTGCTAAGATTTCATCTAAGCAATGATTGCCGAGACACTCGGAGTCGTGCGGTGTATGGGACACGAGTGCTCGCTGGCTTAATGAGCTAGGTACAGCTGTGTGCATGGCGCTGGCATTCCGCTGGCCGACCAGCTTGGGGGAAGTGCACGGCTGAGTTCGGCTCTGAAAACTTTAAGACTCAACCACGGGTCGCTACAATATATATAAATATATATACATATATATATATATATATATACATACATATATATATACAGTGGTGTGAAAAACTATTTGCCCCCTTCCCGATTTCTTATTCTTTTGCATGTTTGTCACACAAAATGTTTCTGATCATCAAACACATTTAACCATTAGTCAAATATAACACAAGTAAACACAAAATGCAGTTTTTAAATGATGGTTTTATTATTTTGGGAGAAAAAATCCAAACCTACATGGCCCTGTGTGAAAAAGTAATTGCCCCTTGTTAAAAAATAACCTAACTGTGGTGTATCACACCTGAGTTCAATTTCCGTAGCCACCCCCAGGCCTGATTACTGCCACACCTGTTTCAATCAAGAAATCAAGAAATAGGAGCTGCCTGACACAGAGAAGTAGACCAAAAAGCACCTCAAAAGCTAGAAATCATGCCATCCAATGAAATTCAGGAACAAATGAGAACAGAAGTAATTGAGATCTATCAGTCTGGTAAAGGTTATAAAGCCATTTCTAAAGCTTTGGGACTCCAGCGAACCACAGTGAGAGCCATTATCCACAAATGGCAAAAAATGGAACAGTGGTGAACCTTCCCAGGAGTGGCCGGCCGGCCGACCAAATTTACCCCAAGAGCGCAGAGGCGACTCATCCGAGAGGCCACAAAAGACGCCAGGACAATGTCTAAAGAACTGCAGGCCTCACTTGCCTCAATTAAGGTCAGTGTTCACGACTCCACCATAAGAAAGAGACTGGGCAAAAACGGCCTGCATGGCAGATTTCCAAACCACTGTTAAGCAAAAAGAACATTAGGGCTCGTCTCAATTTTGCTAAGAAACATCTCAATGATTGCCAAGACTTTTGGGAAAATACCTTGTGGACTGATGAGACAAAAGTTGAACTTTTGGAAGGCAAATGTCCGTTACATCTGCGTAAAAGGAACACAGCATTTCAGAAAAGAACATCATACCAACAGTAAAATATGGTGGTGGTAGTGTGATGGTCTGGGGTTGTTTTGCTGCTTCAGGACCTGGAAGGCTTGCTGTGATAGATAAAACCATGAATTCTACTGTCTACCAAAAAATCCTGAAGGAGAATGTCCGGCCATCTGTTTGTCAACTCAAGCTGAAGCGATCTTGGGTGCTGCAACAGGACAATGACCCAAAACACACCAGCAAATCCACCTCTGAATGGCTGAAGAAAAACAAAATTAAGATTTTGGAGTGGCCTAGTCAAAGTCCTGACCTGAATCCAATTGAGATGCTATGGCATGACCTTAAAAAGGCGGTTCATGCTAGAAAACCCTCAAATAAAGCTGAATTACAACAATTCTGCAAAGATGAGTGGGCCAAAATTCCTCCAGAGCGCTGTAAAAGGCTCATTGCAAGTTATTGCAAACGCTTGATTGCAGTTATTGCTGCTAAGGGTGGCCCAACCAGTTATTAGGTTCAGGGGGCAATTACTTTTTCACACAGGGCCATGTAGGTTTGGATTTTTTCTCCCTAAATAATAAAAACCACCATTTAAAAACTGCATTTTGTGTTTACTTGTGTTATATTTGACTAATAGTTAAATGTGTTTGATGATCAGAAACATTTTGTGTGACAAACATGCAAAAGAATAAGAAATCAGGAAGGGGGCAAATAGTTTTTCACACCACTGTATATACAGTATATATATGTGGTGTTATGGGTCCACAGCTCGTTGAGCAAAAGGCCATTCATTTTGGATGAATAATCGATGTGCTCGCGGCTTAGTGAGGGGACGTTGGGCCATAGTGAGCGCGGGACGATCCGTAGGGTGTGGGCGTTTCTCAACTAGTGCACAGGTGAGGAACTGCCCACATTCATGATTGTCCCATGGCTAATGCTGCAGCTGCTGTGGCCCTCGTCATTTTAAAAAGAAGCGCGAGTCGGTTTTAGGGAGAAGAAAAAAAAGAAACGTTCGGGAAGAGAGAGAATCGATTGGAGAGAAAGGAAAGGAGAGGACGGAGGTTACAGGGAGCGTGGAAGCAAGCGGTGCAGGAGAGAGACGGACACGCTGAGCGTGTGGTGAGCAGCGATCGGCGCCGTGGGCAGCTGCGAGGAAGCTGGGTGTTGGGCCGACACCCAGGTGTTTGGGTAGATGTCGCTCCCGCTGAGCGATCCGGTAGCGGAGTGACAAGGTGAAAGCGACGGGCCGCAGAGAGGCCATGGAAAAGGCAGCGGAAGTCGGGAGACTTGGTGATGGAATCCCCAACGTGGGCGACCTGGCCGTTGGTTGGAAACCAAGTTCTCCGGGACTGGGATGAGTGCCATACCGGAGCCAGGGTTCGGGAGGTCTCCAGTCTCGAGCGTGTGATGTAGGAGGGCAGCTGCAGAGAGCGTCTTGCCTGCTGCTAAGCCCGTACGGGATAAGCAGGTGAGACGCATACAGAAAAGAAGCACCAAGCTTATTTGTTGTTGTTTTAAAGACAGCTTCCTGATCATTTTAACCTCTCGATTTTAAGGATTGTTTTTTCTATTGAGTTTTAACCCCCACGTTTTCTTTTAATGGATTATTTATTTATTTATTTATTGAAGAACTTGAAGATCTGCACTATTTATGGAACACTGTTTTTGTTTTGTTGATTCTAAATAAAAGCACTTTTGCACTTTTTACCTTCCCCTTGCTCAGATGCTTAATTTGCCTCCATTGACTAGCTCACTCGGCAACATTATCGACGGTGTTGGGTTCATGTGCTTCCAATATCAAAGGGAGTGTGGAGCCTGAACCCACATCGTCACAATATACATAATATATATATATATATACAGTATATATACATACATATATATATATATATATGTGTTCTATTTAAACTGACATTTTTCCTGATCTGTCCCTTAATATTTGTTCACTAATAATATTTCTATATCACCTTTGCTTACAAGTGCAGTTCAAATTGCTCCACAAAAATATACAGTTACAAAGAAAACTGAAGGCAGTATAAAAGTAAATGAGAAGCAAATGGAGGGGTCCTTGTCCTTTGTAATAAATACACTGCCTGGTCAAATGGCCGTGGACAAAGACAAACTTGCAGCCTTCAAGGACACTGGAGATAATAAATTTCTGGGGGTCCCAAGCCAAAGCCACGATTGTGGCCATCTCAGTCCAATCACAATTCCATTTCAGGACGTCTTGTGAACTTTTCTTCTGGCACCATTGCAATAAACTGGAAAAAAACAACAGAGAAAACAGCAGAGGTTAGTGCCCGTACAGAGCTTACAAAGTGTACACATATCATTTCTAATCTATTACAACCAATGCAAGTAACTAAGAAAAAGCCAAATTAGAATAGTGGGCTTATTGAAGTTTTTCAAAATGCTTGACATTTGTAGCCTGGCACTTCTCTATTGGCAAAGCACTCCAGATTTTGTTGTACAAGTACAGAAAGCTGCTGGATTTTATGGTTGATCTTGGAATAAAAAGCAAAGTAACGTCTGAGAAAAGAAATGTTGGGAGCAGACACTCGAAAAAACAGGCAGGGTCTAAAATACTCTGTTTCCTGAAGAGGCATTAGCTCTCTTGGAAATGTGTTCTTTTGAAATTGTGGCATATTAAATAATTAAACAATATCATAATATACCAGAAAAGGCGATATCCCTCCCATCGTGATTATGGCGGTACAAGAATCACATGAGAAAAAATATCTTTTAGCTTACATTTACTGACGGTTAACGCGGTTACAGACGGGGAGGCGCATGGACAGACTTAATCCAGGTGGAAAATCTGGATCAACACAGTCAACCATTTTTACGTCACCACGCTGGGAGGTTTTTGTTCGAACTTTGTTGACACCGCCTCGAAGGGTCTGGCTGCTGTCCAAGCCTTTTATAATGTCTTGCTTCATTTGTCTTCCCTGTCTTCAAACAAGGGCTGAATTCCTCCTCTACAAAATACAGAAATATCATAGTGCTTACATGCCAATTCTCATTCCCCCAATAAGGAAAAAGATTTGTGCTGACAGAGGACAGAAATACCCTATCCTGTGTTTAAGCTGACTATACAAGCCTCCAGTTGTCTTTGGCTGTCTAATCCAATGCTTGGCTAGCAATTCTAACTGCTGCGCCCCTGTGTGCCAAATTTAACATGCACATGTGAATAAAACTCATAACAGTATTGTCCAGATATAGTGACATAAAGAAAAATGTAGTATAACAAGCCACCCTTTGTCACTGGATCTGTGACAAAAAACAATACTTAAAAGTTATATCCACAAAGCCAAAGGTACTTGATTCTCCATCACAGTGTAGATATTTCAAGTCAGTTGCTAGATGTGCCCCACCCTTTGGTGTCTGATCCCTTTATGAGTTACAATAGTTGTAACATAACTCAGATGCTATTCTAGCTTCATTGCTATGATTACTAATTGTTCTTAACTAGTATTATTGCATAATTGTTCATTCACTATCTGTTATCCTCCCCAACTTCACTATCAGATGTTCGATTCCAAGTTAAAAATTTACAAGTTCACATCATTAATAAAACATGCATATCCTCATACCTTTGAGCCCTTCTTATAATAGTTTCAAGTATATTCCTAGGCTTGCTATATATATATGCCTTGTCCAACCCAGTGGTTTGTTAACAAAGTCTCTTTCTTGGTGGCTTTGCAGATTGGTAACTTTGCAGATCCGTCTGAACAAAGTGTGACTGCTTCAAGGCACTAAAGTTTTTTCTTACTGGAACAGAAAGTAAACAGTCCTTTTACCATTAGGGAGCTCATAAGATGAACACACGGTGACTGTCCCTTTTTAGCAGAGGTGCACTTCCCTCTAGGCTTTTACTTTATGCAGTGATCATTCATGGGAGCCTTCAACAGCTGTTACATCACCTCAGTAGCTACAGCCTGTCCCTGCCACAGTCCATAAAACTTGTTTTGGATTGTCTTAGTCTGCTCACATCATGGCATCAAGTTTGAGTAGCTGGACTTACAATCTTTCTTTAGCTCTTCACTCTGTTCCTTCTGGAAAAGCAAGTGTTTCTTCATCAGCTATTCTCAGGTATGTGCAGCAGATTAAAAGTCATTAGTGCAGTACAGTCTCTGTAAATCTTCGTTTGTATATACACCACCTGTTACTTCAATTCATAAAACTTTACCACTGAATGGAGAGGCTTTAACCACTAAATTGCGTGGTCAAACTTAACTACTGTACTTGCTAGGCTAACTAAAGAAGGGTGCAAGGTAGAGCAAATACATAACATAAAGCAATTATTTCCCAATCATATGTATCATACAAATGCAGCATTATAAATGACAATTCTAAGGGAACCTAGAGGATGTCCCGATTGAAACAAATTTGGTTCACGTGGTTCTCACTGCCATATGCATCGCTAAGAAAACTATCCTCATAAACTGGAAAAACAAAGATAATCTTTGCATTAACCAGTATAGAAATCTTTTATTGGATCATATTACACTTGAGACAGCCTCTGCCTCCACTTCAAATCAATCTCTCTGGGCTCCTTTGATCGGTTCCATCACATAGCGATGATGGAGGGTCATTGATATGGTCCTGCGGGATGCTGTGGTTGATGTGGTGGAGAGTCTGAGCTTGGAGTATCTGGAGGATCCCTGGGGTGGGTTCACTAGGGGGGTCTTGGGCTGGGGGGCTGCTGCCCGACTCTGGTGGTGCTTGGGTTACCTCCGGGGGTGGGCTTCTGGTGGTTGTGTGTAGGGCCTTAGGGGGGTCTTGACGGTGGCTGCGGGTCGCTGCCTAGTGGCCGCAATGCCCCTGGGTTGGTCTGGGGGTGGGCCTGGGGGCTTAGGGTTTGGGGCGGCCGCCCCAGATGGGGATATGGGTGGGGCCTTGGGGATTGGGGCCTGGCATGTACGCTGCCGGGAAGAGGGCCGGAACGCGCGGCAGTTCCACCATGGGGAGGGATGTCCGGGAGGGAGGATCCAGCTTTATCCTGGGTGTCTTATGTCTTACTTAATCTGAATGTTGAGTAAATGTGGGGATGGGAGTAAATATTCTGCTGGGGTGGTGTGGGTTGGTGGCCTCAGACTCCGTGGGGCTCTGTGATGCTGCTGCTTCGGGCCATGGCTAGATAGGCTGGGGCCTCCGTGCCCGGTGGATTTTGGGAACGGAGGTGCCTATTGGGGCCAGTAGGGGAGCTGGCTCCCTGGAGGGCTCAGGCCCCTCAGCCGTTCCTCCCCATCCTCAGACATTTCCCTCCTCCTGCTCCTTCACATCATCACACAAACATGCACATAGGGCCTTGGGGTGTGGGTAAGTCAGGGGGTGCGGGTATGGATCCCGTTTCCGCAGTCCTGTGGCAGCCTACACCCCAATTTTATTTGCACATTAAACACTTCCACAAAAAACATTCCACACAAATGCACACTTAGGGCCTTGGGAGTGGGCACACTCAACGGCATCCGGTGGGGGGAAATTTCAGCCTCACTCCGAGTGCCGGTGTCCACTTCCAATTTTAAACTGCACCTAGTCACGGAGAGTTTTGGGGAGGTGGGGCTGTGTGTTGGCATCAGCTGGTGTAGGCCACATGGTGCCGGCACTGCCTCGCCCCCAACCACAAAATGCACCTTATCAGCACACACCAACACTACATTAGAGCAGGCGGAGGGAGACTAGAGGTCTTATCACACTCTGTTCTCAGTTAGCTGCCGGGGCTGGAGGCTAGGAGTGGGAGCTGGCCGTCTGCCTGTGGTCTGGAGTGGTGGGTTGCTTTGCTCTACGTTGGACGGGGGTGCCTGCTCACTATTACCCCTGCGGAACGGGGCTAACTCTGATGTCCAGGAATGGCTGTACCTCAGGTACGGCAGCACCGGGACCAGAGTTAGGTAGGGTGTGTGTGGGGAGTGTGAATGGGTGTCTGGCGTACATCCTTGTAAGTCTTGGGTTGTATGTGTATGTGAGAGCATGAGGGAGGGAGTGTATGACTGTGTTTGTGTGTGACTGTATATGTCAGGTGGGGTTTTGGACTCCTCCCCTCTCCTGGGACATCTGGCAATACTACAACATCTTTGCCTACCCTCCCCCTGCCTTAAGCATCTGTCTGGTCGCTCCCGGTGGCTGCCTGGTGGGATCTGGTTCCCTGGGCTCTGTTGGATCCTCGGCGGGGTGGGTCGCCTCGGGTCCCGGGCTGCTGGGTTCGGGCCCGGCCGACTCGGGAGAGCGGCTGCGGGCGGCCTGAGGGCTTGCCGTTGATATCTCCGGGACTCTGCCGGCTGCTGGTTGTGACCCCCGGGGTGATCCTCTGCGCCTCTCAGGTGGGGGTTGGGGCTTCTCTGGTGACGGCCTCCCTGGGGTCTCCGCGCTCTGGGGTGACCTCTGGATCTCTGGGCTTGGAACTCCCTCCATCTTCCGCACGTTTTGGGGGCAGGTCTGTGGCCCTTCACACTCACTATTGGATGCTCCTATAGAGAAACCTTACACATACAAGCGTGCGTACACACACAGGTGCTCACATGGTGATTTCATAAGTATGACTTGGACATCTTCAGCACATGATCTAAGGTTGTGGTGGCCTTAAATGCCTCAGTAATAATTACTGTATGATTGTCAGCAAACATTTTACTTTTATATATCTTCATGTAGCTGATGCAGCAATGTTTTTGTCTTGTGGATTTTTTGTTCCCCCTCTTTCTGCAGGTCTAGAAGCGGATTCTGGTTCATTTATTGTTTATTCTATACGAAACCCCCCTCCCCCTTTACCTCCATCTCTTCCTTCTCTCTCTTCTTTTCTTTCACTTTTGTCTCCGTGTCCGGTTCGAATCTTAAAAACATCTAAAAATATTTTTTAATAAAGTTTTGGTATCAGGCGTGACGTCAGCAGAAGCTGTTACGCTCCACCTGAGAGAAAAACTGTAAGGCTAGTCGCCAGCATTCAGACATCAATTCTGATTGCTTCACAGCCGAACAGGACACGGTTAAAAAAAAAATAAAAAAATAAAAAAAATAAATGACAATTCTAGACCCACAGTTCAGTCTCATAAAATAACAGTAAGAAATAGATTAATACATTTAAACTATGCTAGTGACAATGTTTCTTCAGTAGGATCATACATTACACAAAATTAACACATTGCCCCAGGAATCCAAGTGTCTTAACTTATAACAGGATGTTACATACAATGGTTCTAATGTATAACTGAATAATCCATTTAGCTATGTGCATTATCACTGAGCATTAACTTAATACATTGATGCAATAACAATTCTTCCTAAAATCAATCACTTACAGAGACAAATCAATACATGTATTTCAATTCTAATACATTTGTAATTACTGAAGTGATAATAATAATCATTTGTCATACATCAAAATATATAAACCCTCTATACTGTTTTTTCATGAAGACTAAGAGACAGAAATCAGTCTAGTGTTCATTTGTTTGCATTTTTCCATTTAAACATTTAACACTTGCACTAAATCAGCATGCAAGACAATTATTCCAATAGCTGCTGTTCATTAATTTATGACTGATAAATATTCACTATCCTTCGATTAGATTATTTCTAATTGCTCTGCCCAAACTTGCTATTAAGCTATTTTTTGCAACTTGTATAGAAACATAGTTTGTTTTCCATCCGTTGGTCACTGGATTTGCTGAATCTGGAGAAAAAGAACATCTATAGATTTTAATTAAACTTTTATGCTTATAATACTTTTCATGAAATTCAGATTTTAAAATGCTTAAACTCTTTGACTGACCATGGTACAAGCTATTCTGAGATTCGTCGAGGTCAATAAGTCATGGCCTTATTTAAACTCTACATCTGTTTGCAGGCTTCAAAGACACAGACCAGGCAAAGATTGTGTTATCAATCACCAGTCATGATCACTATTGATATTCACATGTATTACATTTAACTTTGAATATTATTATATGGGACGTCTCCCATTTCTACAGTTTTATTTAATATTCTTAGTCAGCTGACGAACACAGAAAGACAGACTTACAAATTACATAAACACGCATCTGCCACCCCAGACTCTGAATAAAGATAATTTATTCGTCTTTTATTTTCTTTTCTAGATTCTAAACTCTGCTTCATGTCCAAGCAGAACTACTTGGCTAACGCAGAAATTCGTTCACTAGAAAACAGACAATCAACCTTCATTCGTTGCAGTCATTTTTACACACAGTATTTGGCAATTGCTTCATTCTTTCACATATATTCATGTTCTCTTTTTCAACAATACTTCATTCACAGAGTAAAGTTCTCGATCTCTAGCAAACGTGCTATTAACTCACTCGAGGTCGTGCTTTTTTTTTTGTTTATCTATAGGGTTTCACCATGCAACATACTTAAACGCATCTTTTCCTTCATGCTTCTTATTAATCAAACAACATCTCAGGCCGCAAGCTGATATTACTGAAAATATTAGGAATGCTTCTTACCTTAGTTTCATACGCGCTATTTTCCAGATCATGGAAATTTCGTGGCGAACATCACGAGTCAGCGGCAACAAGGACAAAATATTGCCCGTGGCGATCCGTAAAATTCAGCGACAACAAGAGAAACCCACTCGTGGGAAAATCACGCAGCACAATTCCACAACAAGAAAGTATTCTCACAAAAAGTTACACGGTCACAGAGAATATCCTGACTTAACAAGGAAAACATACATGCTTCAAACTTTATCTCGTTTCACCGGGCAAGTGTGCTAACCACTGCGCCACCATACATTCCCTTAAGAGTTCCCAAAATACATAACCTCCATTCATGCACAATTGGGCACATGCTACATATCCGTGAGAACTTGTCTCCCTTATTATTTAGTATTATTAAAAGAGCATTTCTCCTTTAAACTTGATCAGGGTTTAAAAGGAAAAATGTTTTGCACGTTTATAAGTTTTAAACAAAAGTGGAGACATTCTATTTTGATTTGCTTTAAACCAATTAAACATATCATTATCTTTCTTTGTCTTATGAGAAACTGCCTCATGTTTTTAACTTCATACTTATCCAATTAATCCCTTCTTAAAACAAAGTTTGGCCAGTACTTACCAGAAGGTACAAAGGCATGTTTCTCATTGCAAGTTTTAACCCCAAATATATTTATTCTTTTTCCACTTTTTAGTTAGAGCTCTTTTGAATTTTAGCGCTATATGTGTACACCGTTTTACAAATTCTTTTTAAACATTAGCTTATAACGTAGGTTCATTATTTAAGCTATATTTAAAAGGCAATTTAATTATTTCTGTGTGTTTAAACACACAGCGATTTCTTAAAAGTATCAAAATAAGTGGGGTTGTGCCAAAACCTTTAACTTTTACCCTTGTAGGTAGACTGATAGAAACAGCTGGCGTCTTTCAGACTGCTTATAACACATGGACGAAGCTTGTATTTTTGCATCGGGCTGCTTGGATGCCATTGAAGATTTCTACAAAGTATTTTAGCGATCGTGATAGAGACGTTATGGATTCTATCGCTGTTGATTTTATTTCATCTTTAAGTTTTTTCAGCTCCGCTGGATTATTACGCAAACGGCACGGTAAGTGCATTGCCTGCATGACTCTCTGCCTGCTGCAACTAAATACAAAAATGCCCCATTCTTTATAGCTTTTCAATATTGTTTTCTAATGGCTAGCGATGTGATTTATTTTAAATACGTCTTCCCCAACACAGCATCTACTTTTCTAGGTAGATTTGGGGCTTCGTACGGCAGTGCATTAATCTGTGCTGCCCCTGTGAGTGCCGTTTTATTTTACTGGAGAGCCAGTCTCGTGCCATAAGTTTCAATCTTGTTGTTTTCCATTTATTTTTTCCAATTTTAGCCCCACTTATGCGTTGAACTTAAAAGTCCACTCGCATACCGTAGGTAGCAGACGCTACCACGATTCACCGACAGATGTAGTGTTTTCTTTCCAGCCTCATGCACTGTGCCAATTTTTTACAAGACCGCCTCTTGTCTTTTGATGGGATTTAATTAATATCCCTATTCCAATTCGGGCCAGGCATGTTAAGGCTGTTTTAATTCTCGGTCGGGAGTCCATGACAGTGCGCGCGACCAATCCCAAACTCTATACCAAATATTTTGACCAAGCCACCCATATCGTCTGTATAAGCATATTTTTAATATATATATATATATATATAATATTATAATTAATATATAATTATTAATGTAGCCACAATCCTGTCGACTATGCCATTATGTTTCCTGAAGAGGCATTAGCTCTCTTGGAAATGTGTTCTTTTGAAATTGTGGCATATTAAATAATTAAACAATATCATAATATACCAGAAAAGGCGATATCCCTCCCATCATAGTGCTTACATGCCGATTCTCATTCCCCCAATAAGGAAAAAGATTTGTGCTGACAGAGGACAGAAATACCCTATCCTGTGTTTAAGCTGACTATACAAGCCTCCAGTCGTCTTTGGCTATCTAATCCAATGCTTGGCTAGTAATTCTAACTGCTGCGCCCCTGTGTGCCAAATTTAACATGCACATGTGAATAAAACTCATAACAGTATTGTCCAGATATAGTGACATAAAGAAAAATGTAGTATAACATACTCAAAGCATTCTAATTATTTAATAGAACCTTAAAATCAATTCTAAGTGAGACAGACAGCCAGTGTAATGAGACTGATACAAAAAGGCCAATACGTTGTGATCAGTTGGCAAAGGCACAGCAGATCAGACCAGAGATTGAGATGGAGGATTCTAGAAGTGCCGGGCAGGAGGGCAGCCGCTACTTCAACATGGCACACATCTCTCCGTCCTTCTTTAACTGCTGCCCCATAACATGACCAGACTCTTCTACTTCACTGTAACTGTTAAAAACAAACACAGTAGATATTCACTCACAGAGTTCAAACATTAATAAAGTGTACCCTTACTTCTTATTCTGCCTCCTTTCTTGGTTCACCTGTAGATCAATTATTACCAAAGTAAACCATCACAATAGATAAAGGTCTGCTTAGAGTAAAGTCTAACTAATAATATTATTCTTAATTGTGTTTTTTTTGTTGGATTTTGAAAGAACCCCAACTTAACTGTCATTATATGTAACATCATTTTTTCTTTTACATTACACATACAGTAGACATTGTGTTACAATCTCTGTATATCTGAACTTCTAATGTGATGTGCTCAGGTGTCATTACTTACATGAAAACACTCCTGCCTTAGTTTTGTATTAATTTAAAATTAAGTCTTGGTTCTTTCAAAATCCAACAACAAAGCACAGTAACTTAAGAACATAAATGTTATTTTGCAAAACAGAACAATATCCCTGTTTAGTGACTGCTGGGACTGATGCACCTCAGTCTCTGAGTAACCCATAGAGCTGGAGGTGAGGGGTTATGGGAGATTATGACTTTGACTGCCTATGAGCCTTTCCTTGGGAATATATAACTTAGGTGTGAAAGAAAACTTGGAATTTTACTAGGACAAATAATTTTCTTTATGAAAAGAAACAAAAAACTACAAATGTCTTAATTCCTCTACTGAGACATTGTTTTCTCATTTGTTGAAATACTAAAGGCTGGGCTAAAATGTGGCCCAACCTTTGGCATCCGTAGCACTGCCTCCGTCCTCCTGTTATTTTCCCCCTGCGCGACTGAAAAGAATTGGGAAATGTTAGGTCCACCCCTTTTCTTCCTGGGAAAGAAACTCCTGCCCTCTAACGGTTCTCTCTTTCCTTTTTCTTTCTTGTCAGGAGACCCCCCGTTTTATTTTCTGGATCTGCTGTTTGCTTTTGGAGTTTCCCACAGTCTGAGCCTCTTTATTTAATAAAAAGAGACCCTTTCCTGTCTGTACCCCTCTACACTTATTTTTTAAATGGCTTGGGGTCTTTAAGACCGACTCATTCCGCAAGCCTGCACTATCCAGCTGCTCTGGATTGATCGGCCCTTCCCCCGACCACTTGGTTACCGTTTCAGCCTCTCTTGTAGGGCATGCTGTGTATTGGCACCCATTATTCATTAAAAGCGGGCCCGGATCACACTGCATCCCTATTTCATTATTTACAGTACCGGCTTGACTCACCTGTACCGCCACATCATATATTACGGGAGGCTCCCGTCCGATTCTCTGTAAAACTACGTTGTTACCTTTCGGATGGGCGCCTCAGCCGTTTCTCCCAGATCCTCGACGATCTTTTTAATGGCCGCCAGCATCTGGAAAAATAACTCGTACGGGCTCGATTAGTTCTTCGAGTTCTCGCACGTCAACAGATTTATTTAATTTGGCCGGATGGTATACTTACTTCCTTATTTTTCATACCTACCGGCCTGGAGCCAATAAGCACATCCGCTATCAGCACGTGCTCTGATGGGTCTCCTGGAGGCTTCTGGGAATTGTAGTTCTCTTTGGCCGAGGAACGGGTTGCCTCCTTCGGCGAACTGCGGTCTGTCTTTATTAATTTCCCGACAGCCCGATCAGCCATTTCCCGGCCATCCTCACCTTCTCGTGGGGTGAGTGGTGCTTCACTTGCCTCCCCCTTCCCCTTCGGAAAGTCCAGGACTATTTCTTCGATGGTGATGTCGCAAGCAGCGGGACGTGGACCTTCTCCTTCCCACAATTCACTGGGTGCGGTCACGTGTCCCTCGCCGGCCGCCAACATGTGAGAGTCCTTCTGGCTCATCGGCTAGATGGAGTACGAAGCCTCTTTGTTGGTTTTTTCTTTGGTATCCCGCAGGACCTCCGGAGGATCTTCCTTGAGGTATGTGCACGGAACAAAGTGTGTTATTTTAAAGATGTTATTTATCGAATCCCCGGCACATACAGTGGAACCTCGATTCACGACCATAATTCGTTCCAAACCTCTGGTCGTAAACTGATTTGGTCGTGAACCGAAGCAATTTCCCTCCATAGGATTGTATGTAAATACAATTAATCCGTTACAGACCGTACGAACTGCATGTAAATATATATATTTTTTAAGATTTTTAAGCACAAATATAGTTAATTACACCATAGAATGCACAGTGTAATAGTAAACTAATGTAAAAACATTGACTAACACTGACACAAACACCCAGGCTCCCTGTTCAACTGCAAGCACAGGCTCGCTCGCTCCCTCTCTCTCTCTCTCCAGCACGCAGGTTAGCTTGCCCCCCCTCTCTCTCTCTCTCTCTCTCTCTCCAGCACCCAGGCTAGCTTGCCCTCTCTCTCTCTCTCTCCAGCACCCAGGCTAGCTCTCTCTCTCTCTCTCTCTCTCCAGCACGCAGGCTAGCTCGCCCTCTTTCTCTCTCCAGCACGCAGGCTAGCTCGCCCTCTCTTTCTTTCTCTCTCTCTCTCTCCAGCACGCAGGCTAGCTGCCTTTCTCTCTCTCTAACATTGCAGCAGTTCGCGCTCTAGCCTTGCAAGCCGATCACTGTATAAAACACTTTTTTTAATGAGTTTTAAGCACAGGGGAAAAAATGAACATTTGAAAAAACTGTAATTTAATAAACCACCAAGAAAAGTAACATTGCAACAAATCTTGCTACTAACCACTCGCTGTAAACACTTTTTTAATTAGTTTTAAGCACGGGAAAAAATGAACATTTGAAAAAAGTGAAAAGTAACACTGCAACAATTCACGCTACGAAACGAAAAATGAACATTTGAAAAATCTGTAATACAAAAACCATAAACCACCAAGAAAACTAACCTTGCATGAGTCGAGTTCTAGCATTAAGTGAGGAGGAACTGGGTGGAGAGGAGGAAGAGTCTGGCTCCGCAATGGAGGGATGTTTTCTTTCAGGTGTTTTCTCTTGTGTGATTTCTTGGGTTTCTGGTGTTTTTAGCTGTTTAGCTGGTGGGAGCGAAAGCCTCATGCAGCCATTCCAAAAATAAAGTCCTTGTGACCCAACCCTTCCTGTTTGCCCTCCACATTACTGGCAGTCTGGCTTTGTTTACATTGTGCTGCTTGAAAGCACGAGGGTTCTCAAACTGGTAAATGAGTAAACTGGTAAACAGTTTTTCCACCTCTTCCAGCACTTGAATACCTCTGCCTGGTTAACGCTGTAACTCCTTTTACAAAATCAGCTGCTTTAATAGATTCTTTCTGCTTTAGAATAGTCGAAATCATAGATTTTGACTTCTTGTACTCGGCGGCAAGATCAGTAACACGAACGCCACGCTCATACTTTTCAATAATTTCTTTCTTTACTTTGATTTCAATTTTCTGCAAAACTTTCTTCTCACCACTCTTCACTTGCTTGGAAGCCATGGTTAACTGCAAAAGCACATGAAATACTGTAGAGCACAAAGAAATCACAGATTAAGCACCCACGTCTGACTGAGAACAATGAAGTGGCGCAACACGTGCTTAAATACAGTAATCGGCGTACTAACGGAAGGAAATGAAATAGAGCACAAAAAGTTCACAGCGAAAGCATGCACGCACGTGCAAGCACGCAGGTCTGACCGAGAACAATGCAACACGTGCGGAAATCATCAGCATGCACAAACGGAAAGGGAAACTGGCTTGTTCGTATAGTGAGTTTGTGGTTGTGAAGCAAGGCAAAAGTTTGGTGAACTTTTTGGTCGTTCCCTTCATTTTCCAAATGCTAGTAGTTTCTAAATGCTGACTAGCAGTTTTTAAATGCTGACTAGCCCCTGTGTGCTAACTTTGGCCTGCATATGTGAATGAATTTATAAAATAATTTATTGTACAGTGACATTAAACTTACATTCATGTTACAACAGTGTACACATGTAGCACGTAATCAAGTACAAGAACTAAATGGACGTTATAGGCATTCATTTAATCCATCCAAAACTCTTATCCAGGGGCTGGGTTATCGATCACAAGGTTTGAACAATACCTGAAATGTTCCCAGCCCATTGCAGGGCAAACACACACACACACATATAGGCTAGGGTGAATTTAGCAATGTCGATTCACTTACATTTAATCAATTTAGTTTAGTAGAGATAAACATAGGCTGTGTAGTTGGAACAGAGCAGTAATTCCTGCCTCACTGCACCAGGGTCTGCATTGAGTTTTATACTGTATGTGTATTCCCGGATTGATTGGTATGAGTGAGTGCAAATGAGTTTACTAACTCAAACACAATGTCCTAAGTTCATTACTTACCATATCCTCAGCAAAACTGATTCATCATACATTAAAAATGTCTCCTCGCAATTAAAGGCTTAGTTTTAATTGTGAAGTCGATTACAGAAGCAGAGCCTTCCTAGAAGTGTTTAAGGGATAAGTGCTGTGAGACATGAAGCGAGTGTCCATTGCTTTATTGCAGAGTCTATAACTGCCCACAAAATGCTGAGGATGACGCGTTTGGTTTTCATTTGAAGCCAGTCATGCCTGCTTTAAATCGAACCCAAAGATATGTATGTGGCTGTTTTGATTCAGCAGCAGGATGAGACTATATAGGGCTATTTTGTTTTGCAATCCTGTCACATGCCGTCCTGTTTTAAAAAAAAAAACCATCAAATAGAGTTTTGAAAGTCTCTAAAGTATTACTGTCTACCACACTACTTGGTAGCTTATTCCAAGTGTCTATCATTCTTTGTGTAAAGAAAAATTTCCTAATGTTTGTGCGAAATTTACCCTTAACAAGTTTCCAACTGTGTCCCCATATTCTTGATGAACTCATTTTAAAATAACAGTCTCGATCCCCTGTACTAATTCCGTTCAGAATTTTAAACACTTCAATCATGTCACCTCTTAATCTTCTTTTCCTTAAACTACATAGGCTCAGCTATTTTAATCTTTCCTCAAAATTCAACCCTTGTACACTTGGAATCAGCCTAGTTGCTCTTCTCTGGACCTTTTCTAGCGCTGCTATGTCCTTTTTGTATCCTGGTGACCAAAACTGCACAAAGTACTCCAGATGAGGCCCCACTATAGTGCATTGTAAAGCTTGAACATAACCTCCTTGCATTTGTACTCTACACACTGTGCTATATAACTTAACATTCTGTTAGCCTTCTTAATGGCTTCTGAACACTGTCGGGAAGTCGATAGGTTAGAGTCTACTATGACTCATAAATCCTTCTCATAAGGTGTACTCTTGATTTTCTGACCGCCCATTGTGTATTCAAACCTAACATTTTTACTTCATATGTGTAATACTTTACATTTACTGACATTAAATTTCATCTGCCACAAATCTGCCCAAGCCTGTCTGCTATCCAAGTCCTTCTGTAATGATATGGCGGATTCCAAATTATCTGGTAATCCACCTGTTATACTAAGGTTGTTATAATATTAAGAATTGTGTCACTGTATCTGTTTTAGATCTCTTTAAATGTATTTTTCATTCTTTTTCTGTGTAACATGCCATGAAGAGCTGAGCCAGCTTTAGCACAGGGTGTCAACTTTCAGAATTGCTGGGCTAGGCAAAGCATAAAGATAGACAAGAACAGCTGTTGTCAGCCCTAAAAGGCCTAAGTGTTATATGATCTGACTGTCTGCTGCTTAGCCTAAGTTTGTCTATCTTGTTTGGCATTGTACTGGGGATTTGGTCGTGTGGACACAATATAAAAGAACGCTGGAATCTTGCCAAGCTTTGAAGACCTGCGGAGTGTAAGCCATAGACTCCAAGCGCCACCTCCGTTGTGACAGAAAAAGCCATTTCTACACGACGAATCGGGTTAAAGATGAAATGTGACTGGTCTTCCCTGTCATTTTAAAGCAACGTAAGCCGCATTAAACAAGCTGAGTATATTCTGTCTTTTCTGTGACTTTGTCGCTGCCTATTGCCGAAAGAGGGATATCGCCATTATATTTTATACTTATTTAACTAAAGGGTTATTAAAACGCCGCAATATAAAAGAACATATTTCCACGGAGCTAACACTCCCATCGGAAAAACACCACCTATCTTGGTATCATCTGCAAACTTAACAAGCTTGTTACTTATATTTCTCAGATATCTATATAAATCATATATATATATATATATATATATATATATATATATATATATATATATATATATATATATATATATATTAAAAATATCAATGGCCCTAAGCACTGACCCCTGTGGAACACCACTCTTAACATCTGCCAATTCTGAAGAGGCTCCTCGCACCATCACCCTCTGCTTCCTGTGTCTGAGTCAATTCTGCACCCATCTAAAAACAGCACCCTGAACTCCCACTTCTTTTAATTTATACACAATGTCTCATGTGGCACCTTATCAAACGCTTTCTGAAAGTCCAGGTAAATAATATCAAATGCACCACTTTGATCATATTCTTTTGTTGCCTCCTCATAGAATTCCAGCATTTTAGTAAAACATGACCACCACCCTCTTCTGAACCTATGGTGACTGTTCAGAATAACTCCTGTCCTTACCATGTGTTGCTCAATCTTATTCTTAATAATTCCTTCCGTTAATTTTCCTGTGATGCATGTTAAGCTTATTGGCCTATAGTTGCTTGGATCTTCCCTGTCACCCTTTTTATATAATGGAATGATATTTGTCATTTTCCAGTCCTTCAGAATCTGTCCAGTGCGCAGTGACATCCTAAAAATATGTGTCAAGGGTTTATATATGTACTCACTAGCCTTCTTAAGAGACCCGGGTTCGCTTCCTGGGTCCTCCCTGCGTGGAGTTTACATGTTCTCCCCGTGTCTGTGTGGGTTTCCTACGGGTACTCCAGTTTCCTCCCACAGTCCAAAGACATGCAGGCTATGTGCATTGAGGATTCTAAATTGTCCCTACTGTATGCTTGGTGTGTGTGTGCGCGCCCTGCGGTTGGCTGGTGCCCTGTCCAGGGTTTGTTTCCTGCCTTGCGCCCTGTGTAGGGTGGGATTGGCTCCAGCAGACCCCCGTGACCCTGTAGTTAGGATATAGCGGGTTGGATAATGAATGGATGGATGGATAGCCTCCTTAAGAACTTGAGAGTAAATATTATCTGGTCCTGGGGCCTCATGTGTAAACGGTGCGTACGCACAGAAATGTTGCATATGAACGTTTCCGCGTTCAGATCGCGATGTATAAAACCTAAACTTGGCATAAAGCCATGCACATTTCCATGGTACCTCATACTCTGTCGTACGCAAGTTCTCCGCTAGGTTTTGCAGACTGGTGGCACCCAGCGTCACAGCAATGCTGCTGTTCCTGTGTGGTTTATTTTTCTTTTTCAGATGCACATCCCTGGACGCGGCTTTATAAATACACTGAAATTAACCACATATTGTTTATTAGTTTAAGGCATCTGATTGTAATTAACCTGTAACAATATAATGGTCCACAGAATGGTCAAACTATTTTAAATACCTAGCTGCTTTAGCGTTGTTACCCTCACTGCACCTTCTTCTTCTTCTTTCAGCTGCTCCCATTAGGGGTTGCCACAGCGGATCATCTTTTTCCATATTACTCTCGCTGCACCACTCGGAGCAGCTGATTAGAAAGAGAATTATCGGTATACAGCATCAAGCACATGCCATGTTTCCTATTTGAACTGCTGCTCACAGAGCAAATGCTTCAAAACCTTTCCTGTTCGGACCTCGCGGTTCAGAAACAGTTTCATCCCAAGAGCTCTAAACGCACTTTATCAGTCCATCAACTGCTCCTTGTAGAACTGTTTGTACTTATAAGTACAATTACCTCACTGTAAACTTGTGATACATTATATATTATAACTAGCAAAATACCCGAGCTTCGCAGAGGAGAAGTAGTGTGTTAAAGAAGCAATGAAAAGAAAAGGAAACATTTTGAAAATAACGTAACATGATTGTCAATGTAATTGTTTTGTCACTGTTGTGAGTGATGAGTGTTGCTGTCATATATATATATATATATTTACACACACACACACATAAACATATATATATACATATCTATACATATACACATAAATATACACACACACATATATACATACATATATATCTACATATATACACACAAATACATATATATATATATATATACATACACACACACATATATAAACATATATACATATACATACATATCTACATATATACACACACAGCTATTTCGTATCAGTGCAATACGCTGTTTGTTAAAACGGATGACTCCCGCTCTTATGTGCAAGTCTGCGTGGATATTATGAACTATCGTATTTGTTCAAGTTCTATTTAAATTTTAAATAGAAGGAATTTTTATTTAGTCGACAGAAATATCTTTGGTAGGAATGGTAAAAACAGACAGGAATATTATTCGTGAATAAATCAACTCAAACCTTAAACAACTTATAATATTTTGCTCTCCATAAAAATATATCCTGTCTAAATTATACAAGTTAGAAATAAAGTAAACGTTAAAAGAACAAACATTCAAATTTCTTTACTCTTATGTAATTTTATATAAAAAATAAACTTAGATTTTAAATATCCCAAAAGATTTTGCTCTCCATAAAAATATATCCTGTCAAAATTATACAAATTCAAATATGAACATGCTGCATAACAAAACCTAGAAATATAAATAAAATGTGTTCCTTTCAGCAATAACAAATCAAATCATTCAGTTGTCTTTGCTCATATGTCATTTTAGAGCTGGACGCTTGGCATCTTTTTTTGGCAACAAGTTCGTTTATGTTTTCTGTGAGGTTCTGTGTTGTGGAGATTCTCAGGATGGATTGCAGGTGCTCATCAGTGAGGCGACTCCTGTGTGCTGTTTTGTTAGTCTTTATCACTGAGAAGAGCTTCTCACACAGATATGTGCTACCAAACATGCACAAGGTTCGAGCTGCATGTAGACGGACTTTTTTTGTTCTTCAAAGTCACCAAAGCGCCGTGCAAACTCAGTGTGCTCAGTTTATCAGCAAAGTGCGTATTTGGGAACACCATAGTGACGACTTGGTTTAACATTACTTGGCAACAGGGAAAGTGGGGCAAATTGCACTGGTGCATTTGTGTCTCCCATAAAAGCAGCTTCACTTGAAATCACTTTGTGATTGTGCACGGTAAAAGCGTCCGCTGAAGTGTCAGATTCTTATTTAATTCTTCTGCTTTCTGTATCTTCTGCATTGCATTCAGGTTACCCTGATGTTTTGTCTCATAGTGCCGTCTTAGATTAAATTCTGTAATTACAGCCACATTAGCTCCACAAATGAGACACACGGGTTCAGTAAACATATACTCAGCCTCCCATCGGTTTTTAAAGGCTCTATTTTCAGAATCAACTTTTCTCTTCAGCATCGTGTGAGCTAGCTTCGCAATAACTTGCAGCATCATAAGCTACACTTGATTAACGCGGTAAGTGTTCGGCAAGGCAGCTGAAGCACTGCATTATGGGATCTGTAGTTTATTGTGTTACCAGCGCTTCATATACCGGGCCATTAATAACAATAATACAGTATATAAAATGATCTCAAGCGGGCGGATATAATTACGCCGGGCCGGATGTGGCCCGCGGCCCTTGAGTTTGACACATATGGACTAAATAGAGATTGATAGATAGAGTTGACGCGCACTACAGCCTGCATGCCTCAATAAGTCATCCTCCCCTCGCTCTTACTTTTTTACCGTTCATCTAATGAATACACTGAGTATGGCTTTACCAAAACAATCATTGATGGCGAATAAAGTATCCATTATTCGAGTATGTAGATCGGGATATATATATATATATATATATATACCAGCGTATCGCAGTGAGAAGTAGTGTGTTAAAAAGCTAGAAAAGAAAAGGGAACATTTTAAAAATAACGTAACATGACTGTCAATATACAGTATTTGTTTTGTGAGTGTTACTGAGTGTTGCTGTCATCAAGGATTTGATTATCATTATTTCTTTCAATCAGGTTCGTATTTGTAGGATGTGTTGTGTTCAAGTTACATTCCGTGTTTGTCAATCGTTGTAAAGATAACAGGTTTCATTCATCGATTCGTTTCTTACTGCATCAATAAACAGCTCGTCTTCTTCTTTATCTGAGACCTGACACACTGCATGCACGGGTTTTTTTTACACTGTCTTCCTTTAGCGGGACATTGACTTTTTCCAACGTGTGCTTTGTTTCGCAGTAGTTGGATTTATGAATATGCTTGTATGTATCAGACGCTTCATATTTTTGCTGCCTTTTCAATTGTGTAATTCGGTTTTGTTCAGCTCTTTGGAACTGTTGCTTTTTATCTGTGCACTGCGTCAGTTCACGTGAGCCACTCGGTGTACATGCATCGAAGGTTCCCAGCTGTGCTGGTGCCATCTCGTGCTATGTCCATGGCTGTATTTAATGTTACCTTAGTCCTGGCACTTAAAACTTTCTCTCGCAGTTTCGCTGAGTTTGTGTCAAACACCACCCTGACCATCTCATCTTCCTCTCCATAAGCACAGTTCTTCACCCGTGAATATTTACCCGTGGCAGTTTGCTATTGGATTGCCGCTGACGGACGGCCTTATGTGGGCAGGCACTAAATTACAAACGCCAGTGGCAGCCTGTCTATGAACTTAATTTAAAGTTTAGGTTTACATCGTGCTTTGTTTCCGAAGTAGCAGAACTCATGAATATGGTTGTATATGTCACTTGCTCGCTTCTTATTGTTTCGCTGCCTTCTCAATTATATAATGCATGTTTTCTTCAGCGCTTTTTTGAGGTCTTCCTGGTTTTCTATGTACTGCGTGATTACGTGGGAGGCGTGATGATGTCACACGAAACTCCGCCCCACGGCGTTAAAGCTCATCTCCATTACAGTAAATGGGGGAAAAACTGCTTCCAGTTATGACCATTACGCGTAGAATTTCGATATAAAACCTGCCCAACTTTTGTAAGGAAGCTGTAAGGAATGAACCTGCCAAATTTCAGCCTTCCACCCACACGGGAAGTTGGAGAATTAGTGATGAGTCAGTGAGTGAGTGAGTCAGTGAGTGAGAGAGTGAGTGAGTGAGTGAGTGAGTGAGTGAGGGCTTTGCCTTTTATTAGTATAGATATCGCACAACCTGAGCCACTTTATAAAGTGCGTATTTACATATGATGACGATATCATTTTTAAGGTGAAATGCAGCAAAATACAGTATGTTTATTATATTATACAGATAAAACTTTTAACTTCATTTAAATAATCTATATTCTTCACTGGGAGTGTTGTGAAGGATAGAATAATTAAACATGTACTACGAAGATATTTCAATGTTCCTTAAATGTTTTGAAGAATCGGCGCTAAGCTTACAGATGGCTTAACTTCTATTACAGAGCTGATTGTGTGGTAATTGGGGAAAGAAAAGCAAGGACTGCAGTGGTGGCTACGCCAATATATATTGAATATAAAACAGAAAGAGAAAATAACAACACAGCTAAAAACACAGCGACAAATTTCGGCAAAAGTTAAATTCTTGTGTCATGAGCACGAGGAGGCTATGCAGTGTCTGCAACAGACGTGGCCATCCACCATGCATAAGCTACCTTACAGACATTGGCGGCTGAAGGAGCCACCGATTCTTCCTCTGCCCAGTGCCACCACAAGCCTAGAGCCACGCCTGAGTACTGCTGCAATAAATTATTTCATCGAAGGTCACACACAATCACTGCGCCGTGAAACTCATGTTTAATAACGTAAAGGACAGGAATTCGAGGTTAGTACGTCTGAAAGTGATGTACTGCTGCAATAAATTATTTCATCGAAGGTCGTGCACAATCACTGCGCCACCATGTTCCCATGTTTAATAACATGCTTTAACATATCATCATGAAAATGATATCACGTATACATCTCAGTATTTTAGTTATTCAGAGAGCTGTAATATCACAAATGTAATGGATTCTGTGTCCAGTTGGAGGAAGAGAGCCGGTTTAAGAAGCAAGTAATGATTCACACACACAGAGCACATCCATCCATCCATCCATTTTCCAACCCGCTGAATCCGAACACAGGGTCACGGGTGTCTGCTTGAGCCAATCCCAGCCAACACAGGGCACAAGGCAGGAACCAATCCTGGGCAAGGTGCCAACCCACCACAGGCATAGAGCACATAGAAGATCAAATACAAAACAAAGCATTTAACGTGCTACTTTAATTACGATGTGATTTGAGAAGCTGGTTAATTAAACGATTTTAAGATGAAGTTTATGATGTTCTACTTTAATGACAAAATAAACTACGTGATTAAAGTGGAAATGTCTAGATTGAAGTTGACATTTCGTGCTTTTTCCCAACTGTGTGCCTTTTTTCTCTGTACCCTAATAAGCTTTCATATGACACTCAGACAGTGGGCTACATCTCGCCTTTTCACGGCTGACTTTGATATGTGACTTCTTTTTTATTTCCGCACTGTGCGATTTTGTGAACGTGAGCTTTTAAGATTCTCCAACACGCTATGTCACTCGATCAGCTTCCTTTTGTTGATTATGCCACGGTTTATTTGAACAAATAGTATGTTTTTTTCTTTGCCTTCACTTGGCATTTGCTGAAATTCTTATATTTTCCCCCGTGCTTTTCCCATTGTCTTTTCACAGAAGGCTGAGCTTATGGGTGATTTATATTCATTTGCATATTCAAAGGGCGTAATTCTGGAAGGAGTTGGGGCGTTACATAAAGCCGAGCGTTACTTTTCACGCTGATCGGGATTTATGTAGCAGAAGAACGTGGAAGTTGGAGTATGCACAGATTCCTGCATCTGGATTTTTCTATGCGTAAGCACATTTCGGTTTTTGTGCTTACGCCATGTTATAGTGCGAGTTCTACGCATGGCGTTATACATGAGGCCCCTGGTGCTCTGTTCACAGATTGTTCCTGCCTCACACTGTATCCTTCACTGGGACTGGCGTGAAGGATAGAATAATTAAACATGTACCACGGCTAAACTGGAAGAATCCTAACTCTCCTCTTTTATATCAGCGGGAAACCGATGTGTTATACTATTTGAAATTGGAAAAAAAACAAATACTCATTTATAGGATCTGTACAGATTTTTTCAAAACATGGCAGGGTCTAATCAATAATATTTTAGAATAAGCTCTTAAAACACCAAGGAAGCAATTATTTCCGCATTTCTTTTTCTACTCAATTCATCTCTATTGGCCTATCAAACTCATCAATTTAGGTATGTTTACAAGCCTTAAGTTTTACCCCGTTGGCCATGCTCTCTCTCTCTCAGGGGTGGGTGTCAACTTGTTCTCAATCCTGTTTTTTGTAAAAATTGATCGATTTGTATGGAATGATTACAATAAAATGAATTTAAAAAAATGTACTACAAAGATATTTCAATGTTCCTTAAAAGTTTTGAAGAATCGGCGTTATAAGCTTACAGATGGCTTAACGTCTGTTACAAAGCTGATTGTGTGGCGATTGGGTATTTGGAGAAAGAAAAGGAAGGACAGGAATTCGAGGTTAGTACGTCTGAAAGTGATGTACTGCTGCAATAAATTATTTCATCGAAGGTCGTGCACAATCACTGCGCCACCATGTTCCCATGTTTAATAACATGCTTTAACATATCATCATGAAAATGATATCACGTATACATCTCAGTATTTTAGTTATTCAGAGAGCTGTAATATCACGAATGTAATGGATTCTGTGTCCTGTCGGCGGAAGAGAAAGCTGGTTTAAGAAGCAGGTAGTGATTCACACGCATAGAGTACATAGATAATCAAATACAAAACAAAGCATTTTATGTGCTACTTTAGCTACGATGGGATTTAAGAAACTAGTAATTAAATGATTTTAAGATGAAGTTTATGATGTTCTACTTTAATGACAAAATAAACTACGTGATTAAAGTAGAAATTTTGAGATTAAAGTTGACATTTTATGCTTTTTTCCCATTGTGTGCCTATTTTTTTTTTCTCTGTACCCTAATGAGCTTTCATATGAAACTCAGACTGTGGGCTATGACTCGCCTTTTCACGGCGACTTTGATATGTGAGAACTTCCTTTTTTATTTACTGTGCGACTTTATGAACTTGAGCTTTCGAGTTTCTCCGACACGCTATGTCTCTTGATCGACTTCCTTTTGTTGTTTATACCACTGTTTAAACCAACAAATAGTACGTTTTTCTTTGCCTCCACTTGATATTCGTTGAAATTCAAATTTCCCCTGTGCTTTTCTTATTGTTTTTTCACAGAAGGCTGAGCTAAAGGGCTATTTATATTGATTTGCATATTCAAAGAGTTGTAATTCGGGGAGGAGTTCTGGTGGGACAGCAGGCACGTACACAAGCGTTATTTTTCACGCTGACCTGGATTTATGTAGCAGAAGAACGTGGAAGTTGGCGAACGCGCAGATTTATGTATCTGGATTTTTCTGTGTGTAAGCACATTTTGTCTTTTGTGCTTACATCATGTTATAGTGCGAATTCAACGCATGGCATTATGCATGAAGCCCCTGGTGATTTGTTTGATTTCAGCTTACTTAATCTGAGCAGTACTTCTCTCTCTGCAATATCCAAATCCCTCAGTAACTCTTTAGACCGAGTTTATACTTCACGTGACGCGACACATGCTACAGCAAGCATTTTACTGTTTACACTTGCGCTCTTACTTTACGGAAATCTGGAGGAATGCACCAGGTAGTAGTACGAGATATCATCACTGTGAGAACAGGTTTAGCATTGCTGTGATGTGAATTACCTGGAACGCCCATTAAATTCCATTGACACCTTAAAGCAATATCTCTGAAAAGGATGTTTAATGATTAAATCCATCAATCCAGGTATTTGTTCATTCCAGCAAGCATTGGGCACGCCACTGAAACAATCCCTGAACGGGCATTAGCTCAGCGCAAGGTGAATACAAGCACTCACATATACTAGCGTCATTTTAGTGTCACCAAATCTATTTATCTTTGGAATGAAACCAGAGCTAACTTTGGAAACCCACCAGGAAAACATGCAAACTCCAGGCTGAGAATACCCAGCGATGTGACTCCCTGAGAGACAGCAGTGCTACCGCTCTGCCACAGTGTCACCCTCATGTGTGTAATTATTAACAGTATTCATTATTTAAACGAAATTAACGATTTATCTGTAAAATGTAACATACATACTTTAATGTATTTCATCTTGAAAGTGATATCAAGTATAAATGTAAGGATTGTAAATGTGCAGAGAGTTGGAATATCACACATTTAATGTGTCCTTTGTGGCAATCTATTGCTGTTTGCTGTCAGGTCCGGAGGAAGCCATAGAGAAAAAAAGACGGCATAGAAGACGGTATGTGTGACTTTTAAAATATATTGTGTCATTGCGATCGGGAATATGTGACACTTGAATATAAAAGCACCACAAATGCATTTGTTTGTCGGCATTTTGCTTCACCACATTGAACCATTCATCAACTATCGAAGTGCGCACATCGATCTTGTAGGATCCGCAAAGCAGCTTTCTGTCACATGTGGATAGTAAATAGAGACTCTGATGTCACATTCCAACTTTTAGCACACTGCACCCCCGACCTTTTGCTGGCACTGCAACTCGTGGCACACGTCGTATTAATTTCTCAGGACCTGCTCAGAGGATGTGTCAAATGAACGCTGGGAACGCGTGGCAGCCATGATGCAGGAGCGTACGCATTCTGATCATGAAGTATAAACGAGCCCTAAGTAGTCGCATTTACCTCTGAGAAGTTATCCACTTGCTCACTTGTGAAAACCACAGAAAAATCTAAGTTTAGGGCATTCGCTAGTTCATTGTCTGTATCTTAATTCCCTTTTACTATTTCTGATGCACTTGACTTCCTCCTTGACTGTTCTTTTACTACTAAAATACTAAATCCTTAATTATATTTCAGTTATTATTTTCTATTTGGTCCTGAAGTACATCTGATCTTCCAGGACACACCTATTTAAACAATCTCATATAAATAAACAATATATATGTATATATATATATATATGTATGTATCCTCTTTAATAGAACCCCTGTGTGCGTCCAGTTGTCCGTGTGTGTGTGTGTCATCTGGTGAAGTGTGCATGCGCGAGGCCACACGGCACATGTTTAGTCTCTTCCTGTTTATTCTCTGTGTGTACAGAGAGAGAGACACACACACAATACAATACAGTTTATTTTTGTATAGCCCAAAATCACACAGGAAGTGCTGCAATGGGCTTTAACAGGCCCTGCCTCTTTGACAGCCCCCCAGCCTTGACTCTCTGAGAAGACAAGGAAAAACTCCCAAAAAACCTTGTAGGGAAAATGGAAGAAACCTGGGAAAGGCAGTTCAAAGAGAGACCCCTTTCCAGGTAGGTTGGGCGTGCAGTGGGTGTCAAAAGTAGGGGTCAATACAATACAATACACAGAACAGAACAATTCCTTAATACAGCATAATAATAAAAATTTTAGAAGTACGGTTTAACAGTAGATGATATGACATAATTAGGTTTGGATATTTTTAGAGTCCTGGAGACCTCATCCATCTAGCTGCCTCCCCATTTGGCCATGCCACGGCTGAAACGTTGCTGATGAAAGGACCCCTCTTTCCCATGATTCCTGTGATCCTCCATCAGGGATGACTTTACCATAGGCAGGCAAACAACTTGGCAGGTGGGCCGTGGCACCAATGCCACATTTGGGTACCGAGAAAGAAACAGAATAGGTGAGGGTTAGTATTCAAATATAATTATCATGTTACTTATGTTTTAGTGCTAATGACTAACAACAGAGATGCAGTATGTACAGTTAATCAGCAGCTCTAGTCAGGATATGCTAAACTGAAGTAGTGAGTCTTCAGCCGGGATTTAAAGGCTGAGACTGAAGGGGCATCTCTTATGGAAGCAGGAAGACCATTCCACAGTTTAGGGGCCCTGTAACTAAAAGCTCGACCTCCCACTGTTATTTTATTAATCCTTGGAATCCTAAGCAGACCGGCATCTTGAGATCTTAATGTGCGCTCAGGTTTGTAAGTCATGATAAGTTCAGACAAGTAAGCGGACCTTGGCCATTTAATGCTTTATATGTTAAAAGGAGGATTTTGAAATCTGCCCTAAACTTAACTGGGAGCCAGTGTAAAGATTTAAGAACTGGAGTTATGTGTTCATATTTTCTTGTTCTTGTAATAATTCTTGCAGCGCATTTTGGATTAACTGGAGGCTGTATAGAGAACAGTTTGAACAGCCAGTGAACACCGCATTGCAGTAGTCAATCCTACTAGAGATAAATGCATGAATTAATTTCTCACAATCCTGTTTATTTAGAAAGCGCCTTAATTTCCTAACATTTTTAAGATGGAAAAAACATGTTTTGGACGACTTTGTAATATGTGCTTTAAATGACATGCTAGAGTCAAAGATAACTCCTAGATTGCGGGCTGATTCAGTAAAATTAATTGGGATTCCAACTGAGTTAAATGACAAAATATTGCTGTGATCAGCGTCATTCCCTCCAACAATTAACATCTCTGTTTTATCTGTATTTAAAGACAAGTAGTTCTCATTCATCCATTCCTTTAATTCACTAACACAACTAATTAAAGACAACATCGGAGAAACTTCATTTGATTTAAATGAAAGGTATAACTGGGTGTCATCTGCATACGAGTGAAAATTAACATTATGTTTCCTAATGAGAGATCCCAGTGGAAGCATGTAAAGTGAAAACAGTAAAGGTCCCAGTACTGAGCCCTGCGGGACACCATATTGAACTTCTGTGTATAATGATGGAGTACTGTCAGCACATTTCTGTACATACTGGAATCGATTTGATAAATAAGAACTGAACCAAGCGAGCACGGGCCTGTAAGCCCAACATCGTTTTCTAGCCTGTGCAGTAAAATAGAATGGTCAATGGTGTCAAATGCTGCACTTAAGTCCAACAACATAATTACAGTGGAATTTCCTTCATCAGAGGATATCAGAATGTCATTTACAACCCGTGTTAGTGCGTTTCTGTACTATGACCAGTGCGAAAGCCAGACTGGAATTTCTCAAATAAATTGTAATGCGTAAGGTGTGACTGAAGCTGACTGGCGACTACTTTTCTAGTATTTTAGAGAGAAATGGTAAATTTGAAATAGGCCTATAGTTATTTAGTATGTGTGGGTCTAGGTCTGACTTTTTAAGTAAAGGTTTAATGACTGACACTTTTAGTGCATCAGGTACTGTGCCATGCAGTAATGAACTATTGATAACGGTTAGAATAGGCTGCAAGAACATCCATTGCACTTTTACTAGTTTTGTTGGCACTGGATCTAGGGAACAAGTAGTGGGCTTCATTTTAGTAATTAAAGTTAAGACTTCCTGGTGAGTTACAGGATTAAAATTACTAAAGTGCTGAATGCAATGTGCAGCACGGTCTGCTAAGCTAGTATTTGGTTTGTACTGTGATGCTGAGATCTGGGATCTTATATTTTTAATTTTCTCATTGAAGAAGTTCATAAAGTCTGTACTGCTAATATCTGTTGGTATTTTGCACTGTTGATCTGAATTCCCATTTGTTAATTTAGCCACTGCTCTAAAAGTACCCTAGGATTTTTATTATGGCTATCTATTAATGTAGAATAGTATTCTGAGCGAGCTTTAAAGAGGGCTTTTTTATATTTTTAACACTCTCTGTCCATGCAATTTGAAAGACATGTAGCTTTGTTGTTCTCCATCTGCTCCAGTTTTCGACACTCTAATTTAAGAGCTCGAGTATTTTCATTAAACCAGGGAGAGTTTCTATGTGCTTTGATCACTTTTGTTTTAGGGGAGCCACTGTGTCCAGAGCATCTCTCAAGGTCACATTATAATGTGATATTAGCTGATCTAAATTGTTTTCCACGTTTACATTTGATGTTAACTGATCTAAATGCTTTTCCACAATTACACTCGACTTACTCAAGGTATCTATAAATTTTGAAGCAGAATTACAATCTAGATGTCGCACTGTCTTTGTTTTAATCTGTGAGTGCTTGGCATGGGCAGAACTAAATCAAATGTAATTAAGAAATGATCGGAAATAACTACATTTAATGGAGTAATATTTAAATTTTGAATTTCAACTTTGTAAGTTATAATTAAATCTAATGTATGGTTATGATTATGAGTTGGACCTTTGACAATCTGACAAAATCCTACTGAATTTAACAAATAAGTAAAACATTTGCTAAAAGTGTCAGTTTCCACATCAATGTGTACATTAAAATCCCCATCAGAACTACGTGATCATAATTTATAGCCAAATCAGACAGAAGGTTGCTAAATTCAGTCATGAACAATGAATATGGCCCTGGTGGTCTGTAGACTAGCACTATAATTGTGTTGGAATCTGTTTTAATATTTAAAATGAATACCTCAAAGGATGTAAAGTTGCCTAAATTTTTAGGAGTGATTTGCATTTTGTTACAATGAATTATTCCAAGGCCTCCTCCTCGACCAGAATCTCTAGACTTATGAAGGAACGAGTATCCATCTGGTGACGCCTCAGCTAGGGAACAGTGTCACATTTACTAAGCCAGGTTTCAGTAAGAAGACACAGATCAGATTTTGTACTTAATATATATCATTTACCAAAACAGCTTTAGTGCCAAGAGAGCGAATGTTCAATAAACAGCATTTAAAACTGCATGGTTCTTTCTGAACTGCTGATATATTTTTGTTTTAATTTGAATTAAATTTCTATTACAGATGCCCCTGGTGGAGTGTCTGGTTTTATCCCTTGGTCTAATTATACACCTTATTTTTGGTTATCAATTAATTTATGGTTTGTATCAAGACTAAATTTACTGGATGCCCCACAACAGGGATTATGGGTAACAGCTTCAGGAAAATAACACACACACAAAGACAGGTACACAGGCATGTGCGCGCGCAACAGACACACACACACACAGGTGCTGCGTGCGATAGACACACACACACAGGCGTGTGCGCGACAGACACACACAGGTGAGACAGACACACACAGGCGAGACAGACACACAGACACAGAGGCACAGCTTAACAGAGACAGACACACATACCCAGGCCAGCGACAGAGACACACACACACACAACAACATTTATTTATATAGCACATTTTCATACAAAAAGTAGCTCAAAGTGCACAGAAGCGCCGCGTGCATTGTTGCAATGTTACTTTTCTTGGTTGTTTATTAAATTATGGACTTTTCAAATGTTCATTTTTTCCCTGTGCTTAAAACTCATTAAAAAAGTGTTTTTAGGGAGTGGTCGTAAGGCTATAGTACGAACTCTTGCAGTGTTAGTTTTCTCTTTGTTCATGGTTTTCTTAGTGTAATTCAATGTTTTTACATTTAGTTTACTATTACGCCTGTGCATTCAATGGTATCATTAACTATATTTGTGCTTAAAAACGTTAAAAATATATATTTACATACAGTTTATATGCGGTCTGGAATGGATTAATTGTATTTACATACAATCCTATGAAATTACTTGGTTCACGACCAAATCAGGTTACAACCAGAGTTTTGGAGCGAATTGTGGTCGTGAACCGAGTTCACTATATTACTGTCAGACAAAATTACAGGCATTTTACAGAAATACAAACCAATATTACTGAGAGAGAAAATTAAAAGGCACACAATACAGTGGCGCATATTACAGCCACATACAAGGTCCCTTGCCAAATAATATAGACTATTCCTACTAATGTTTATGCACTACTGTTCTAGCCCGTTATGTACGGGCTTAATATCTAGTTTATATATATGAATATTGTATTATACTATAATATTGTATTATACTATATTGGTTGTTCACGTGATCTTCAGAGGAAATGGGGGGCAAGAAACAGGAACTCAAGGGCGGTAGAGTCATGGAGTGTAAAGACAAGTGGTTAGGAGCGCATCTGTGTTTAAGCGGCACTGTATATTTTTCCGCACAATGCGTTTCTTGAAAGGACTTGGTTATAATTATTACTTTTTAACAGAATCAAACCTTGAGTCTGTAACAAACACAAGGCTGAAGTTAGGTACGTATTGGGCCGTCTTCTAATTTGCTTCCAGGATCATGTTTGCTCACACCCAGCCACAGTACTTTTTTACACAAGTTTTGAAACCAGTTATTCATTCTGAAGGCAAAATATTCTACATTTACTAATGCCTTTATCCAACATACAACATTTAGATACTACTGGTTACATTCGCCCAGTGCCCCCAGCGCCGACAGGACAGGTGACTTGTTTATGGTCACATAGTGTCATTATCAGGACTTGAACCCACAAACTCAGTTTAAAAGTGCAGTGTTAAACACTACGCCACAATGCTTGCACATCTACAACATGTATATTAATGGGCATAATATAAACTTGTCCAGGACAGATTCCATTGTTAAAGTTGAGTTTAACATTTTCAACCCATTCAAGTTTTGGTTGAAAATCTGGAATATTTATTTTTCAAATAATGGATCAGTTTTGGATTAATGTACACACTGTAGAATATTTTGCCTTGCTGTTAATATAGAAGAAGAAGCTGGTTTGTGAATAATTAGCTGACTGCAAGCTTATTCTGGATGTAGCTAGAAGTGAATAAAAAGGCAGCTGAATGTGCACCTAACCTAAAAATAATTACCACCAAACCCTTTCACAAACATGTGACGTGCAAAAGTATTCAATCCCGTGAAAGTTGTCATAATTTTATGCAAGACAAAATATCTGTATTTTTTCTTATGCTGTAACAAAACATTTCCAAAGTCAAAATAAACTGTTTTATGTAGACATTTAATTGAAGAAGAAAATCTCCAAAGTTAGTGTTTACATAAGTGTTTAAACCTCTGTGCTTTGGAAGCTCCAGGTTTACACCAATGACAAATTAATTACAAAGATGGTAGACATTTGACAGTCATATCACTGGATATATAAAGCCCCCTTCGTAGGGGCCGTAGTCTTTGGTGGACAGTCTGAAAAAATGAAGAGAGAAGAACGTTCTGCTGATGTGAGAAACAAAGTTATTGAAATGCACAAGGTAGCAGGAAAGGACTATAAAAACATCAAGAGTTTGAATGTCCCATCACAGCATCCTGACTCTTGCTAGAACAGGCCGTCCCTCAAGACTGAACATCGGAGTTAGACATCAACTGGAGAGAGAGGAAACTGAAAATCCAACCATCACTCTCAGATGTTTGCAATTCTTTTTGGCTGAAACTGGAGTGAAGGTGCAGGGGTCCACAATTTCAAGAGCTCTCCATTAAACAGGCCTCTACAGGAGGGTGGCAAGAAAGAAGCCATTCCTTAAGATGGTCCACATAAAAGCACATATGGCATTTTTCCAGTTAAATGTGGGGAGAAGGTTTTATGGTCAAATGAAACCAAAATAGAACTTTTTTCTCAGACTTTAAAGAGGTGCAGAATGTGGGGTGTAAAACAAACACTGCCCATGCCACAAGAAACACCACACCTATAGTGGAATATGGTGGTGGCAACATCTTGCTGTGGGGATGTTTTTCATGTGCTGGGACTGAGAATCTTGTCAGAGTCGAAGGGACAATAGATGGGCCCAAATACCACACAATATTGCAGGAGAACTCGTTCCAGTCTGCTATGAATTTAAAGCTTGGGAGAAAATTCATCTTTCAAGATGACAGTAACCCTATGCATTAAACCAAAGTGACGCTGGGATGGCTCAAAAACAGACAGGTGAATGTTTCAGAATATCCAAGTCAAAGCCCTGATCTTAACCCTGTTGAGAATCTGGGGCATTGTTGGAAAACTGCTGTTCAGATATACCATCCCACCAACATACAGGGTACCTAGAAATCATGCCAAGAAGAATAGAAGAATAGGGAAGAATCACGCCTCAGCAATGAGCAGAACTGCGGCATATTTACATACCCCAAAAGAATGAAGGTTGTTACTGCAGCAAAAAGGTTCTTGACAAAGTAAGAATATGTTGGGCTTGAATGCTTAGGCAAACAATCACTTTGGAGTTTTTCTTTAGTTGTTTGGAGTTTGATAATGTTTTGTTACAGCACAAGAGTTCACTTTAAAAATACCAAATGGATAAATATGTGGACAAATATTTTGTCATGCAGAAAATTAGGATGACTTTTAAAGGGATTGAATACTTTTGCGTCACTGTATGTTTGTGAAAGGGCTTGGTGGTAATTCTTTTTACCAGTATTTTCCCTTAATTCTAAAAATGATCACAGGGCTTTGCATTCAGCTGGCATTTTATTCAGTCCCAGCTACTCCCAGTATAAGCTTGCAGTCAGCTACTTATTAACACAGCTTTTGCAAAACAGCTTCTTATTCTATTATAACAGCAAGGTAAAATATTCTAAAGCGTGTACATTAATCATTACAGACTGATCCATTATTTGAAAAAATAAATATTCCACATTTTGGTCCTGTACGGGTCAAAATCGTTAAACTCTAATTTAACAAATGAATCTGTCCTGGACAAGTTTATATATGCCAATGTCACAAAACTATGAAAATTAAGTTGGCCCAACGTCATTTAACTCTATTAAATATCATAGTAAACCCCATTTATCTGATATTGAAGTGGGAATACATTGTCAGTTTCACCCTGATACTCGCACTGGGCAGAGCAAAACTCTGCTACATTTTAAAAAAACGTATCTGTTGTCGCAGTAGGGGGCGCTATCGCTACCCTGAACCCTCAGGTACCACGCCAAAACACCAGGTAAAAGTGCAAGAATTATTATTTATTATAATAATCAAGTGCACAAAGCACCACCTCTCCACTCTTCTCAAATAAACAATACTAAATAATTAATAAACCAACAATACAATAACCAATCCTCCGACTCCCAGACGCGTTGCCCTCCTACCACCCAGCTCAGCTTATTGTCTGGGAGTTCCCGTAGTCCTTTTATACCCACTGACCCAGAGGCGCTTCTGCCCAACAGTCCACAAGTCTTTATTCCTTCCGGGTCAGGGTAAATGGTCCTTATCTTCATCCCGGAAGCACGTCACTTCTTCCTGTCATGGGATTATGACACACTTCCGGGTTATAGGGCATAAATGAGTCCATTGGCCTTCCGACAGTGACTCCCAGTGGTCTCCAGGGTATCCAGCAGGGCTGTGCATACAAACTACATACTCCATGAGGCCCTGCTGGAATTCGGGCCCCGTCCATGCTGTCAGGAGAGCTCCTCCTGGCGGCCTGGGGGTGAGTGCCAGAATAGGAAGCCGACCATCCATTACTCTGTCTTTTCACAAAACTGATAAAGGTAAGGTTGCCCAATATGATGTAACTGACCCATGCAGGTCCTAAATGTTAAATGTTTAGCTTTTCAAAGAATTTAAACGTTTAGTCAATTAATATACACGTTATAGATGTGTGCATTTTGGTTAGGGCTTTGCTCTTTCAACCCCTTTGTTGAGGGTTCAAGTCCGAAGGAATGACACTGTGTGACCTGGAGTAATTCACTTCAACCGCGCCTGTCTGCTTGCGGTCTTGAGTGTCGATATAATAAATCTAACTAGTAGTAACTACATGTTATATTTAGCGTAAAGGCGTCAATCGTAAATGTTGAATATTTTGCCTTCAGAATAAGTAACAGTTTTGCAAATACTATGTGAACAAGTACAGCTGCGGGTTGCAAGCAAGCATGTAGATGGGGCCGAATAAGAAGATGGCCAAATACATACCTAACTTCAGCCTTGTGTTCATTACAGACTCAAGGGTAGATTCTGTTAAATAGTAATAATTACCACCAAGTCCTTTCGCAAACGTATGGTGCGGAAAAAATATATAGTGCCATTTAAACGCAGATGCATCTCCTAGACACATCTCTTTACACTCCATGACACTACCGGCCCTTGACTTCCTGTTTCTTGCCCCGCCCATTTCCTCTGAAGATCAAGTGAACAACCTATATAGTTCTTATACACAGAGTTCTGCGATAAGTGCGCACGCATAACCAATATTTTTCATACGCGAAACCGACATAATGCACACATACAAGCAACAGTGTTCAAGAGCAAAAACATGAAACCAGTATAAGACGTGCATGAAACCAATATAGTGCATATGCAAATCCATTTTTAGACCTTCACAGAACGCAAAGCCAATATAGTTCATATGCAAACCGATAACATTCAACCGAAAATCAATGCAATTCACTCAGAAACCAATAACAAACGTACTGGAACCAGTGATATACACACGCAAATCAATATAGTTCATATGCAAACCAGTGGTATGCACGCATAAATGGATATAGTTCATGCACAAACCGATAATATATGGACCGCGAACCAATATAGTTCATATGAATGAAACCAGTATTGTGTCAGCAGGCAAACCAATTAGGTATGCCGCATAAACCGATAGTAAATATTCATAAACCAACAGTGTTCACACGTAAACCAATAGATTACACACAGAAATATATGATTTTATGGCCTGTTTGGCCCCTTATACCCTACTGTATTGCTTAAAATAACCTTTAAAGAAGCAGCTACGGTCTTGAGGTCAGAGCCTCTTCAGATATCTCCTCTTTCTCATGAAGAGTCTCTCACTGGGACAGGCACAGATTCGAACTTTGGGAAATGACTACAGTGGATGGATGGATGGATAAAATTCAAGGCCAAACGATCCATACTTTAATTATATAACGTCTGAGCTGCATCACTCGCTATCTAGATGTGCAAGAAACTTGGTATTTACCTGATAACGCGAAGACTTCAATTTCAGAAATTGGACTTTGTGTTGCAGGCTCTTACTATAGACTAGTGGCGACCACATGTGACTCTTTTGGTCTATTCGGTCTTTATGGGAAGTCCGAGATCGAGAGAGATCATTAATTCGATCATTTGCTGCCACCTACTGGATGGATGTACCACACACCAAAGCGCTGTTCTTTTTATTGGAGTCTGATGCCTTGAACAGATTTTCAGTGAATAATATACTGAAAATAAGTCTTTTAAAATTATCTAATTCGCCCTTGGCAAATCTGTCCCAAAACATTTCAAGGTTTCATTTATTTCATGGTAGTTGAGCAATGGCTACTAATGTAAATGTTGATTTAATCCATCCATATATCTGCCAGTTATAACTTGTGTACAATTATTTTCTCTCATCATGTTCAAAAGCTAATTTTGTAAGTTTCAAAAATCTAACCCTCAAAGGGCTGTGTGGTGGTAGTGCTGCTTCCTTGCAGTAAGAAGACCAAGGTCCACATCCCAGGTCCTTCATGTATGGAGCACCTCATGTCTCGTACTTTTCCTATCAAAGACATGCAGGTTAGATGGACTGTAAACAGACCTTAGGGTGTGTTATCATGGATGGATCTATTTGAAACTAATGAAGCAAGCTCAGGCCCCAAACCCTGGAGGATCTCAAAGTACCCTTAGTCCACATTGCTTAAACGTTTGGGTGTTGACTATATGAGAACGTTTTTTTAAAAGATAATATGAATAACACAGTGACATTCAATACAAATAATAATAATAATAATAATAGGTAAAAAAAATTAAAAGGTTATTAAAGTATTAAAAAAATTTAGGTGATCTGTCGTGGAAAATCAACTCCATTGAAGAAGATAACAGTGGTTACCAGACGTTTCTGCTAGTTGCAAAGGGGTCCCCATCACAGTTCAAACTGCAAGGAGGGACTTGCCCACTTTGCACTAACTAGGACAGCTTAGAGGTGCAGTTAACCTAATCTGCACTTATTTAGATTAAATGATATTAGAGAAATGTCATCAATCCCAGGAGGAATTTTAAATCCATACAGCAGCAAAAATTATAAAAAACAAAGATACAGACTCAAAGAGTAAATAATACAATTGATAAACAAATAAATAATGAAATAAATGTTGTGAAGATTATTCTTTTTCAAAAGAATGCTACACAATACAAAATAAAGTTTTGGGGACCGTCCCCATATATTGTCGTCCAGGCAATTAAAGAAAAGAATGATTCAAAGTCTCAAAACAAAACAATGAACAGTTTTCTAAATCAAAATGGCGACTTTATACAGGAAAGGATTATGGGACAGGAAATGGTTGGCAAGAAGTGACGTTGAAAACAGGAACCGGAAACAACGCATTATGATGGGACGGAAGTGAGGTGGATTGATGGAGCGGAGTGACGCTCATCATGGTGGGCCTGAAGTACGCTCATCGCTGCTATTTTGGAATCCGGAAGTGGAGGAATTATTTTCTTCAAGTTTTCTGTTGAGCAAAAGAGATTCAGGTAAGTACCACGTGACAACCCTCTATCTCGCGATGTTTCACTCACCTTTAGGCTCTTTGACTGTCTCCTAATCGCACATGTGTGAAAATGTGTATTGTGCAGAAAGTGCAGTATGAGCATTTAATTTGAGACATTGGGAGGAAGCAATGAATTGTCTGTTAGCAGTGGGCAAAAAAGACCCCAGAGGCTCTTCTTAGCATACTGTGTAGGAATAAGCCTGGGGCTAAAGTGCTCCAAGAGAGCACCTCCTGGAGGGATTTTCATGATGGAATCGACTTTTCCCATCATCCTCTTTTCTTCAACTGCTTGCAGAATGTCCAGGGTTGCACCTGTGATAGAGCAGGCTTTCCTTAAGAGCCGTTGTACATCTTTTGATTTCAGGTTGCTTCCCCAGGTGACTGCTGAGCTCAACAGAACAGCAAAGTACAGTCTGGATGTGTTGAATTGCTTTTGGTTGAATCTTAAACATTTACTGTGCCCAGACTGGAGGAAATTGGGGTGGTTGAATTTTTAAAAGGACCCCTGGGACATAGCCTTTCGGTGTTGGATTTCTCAATATCCACTACCAACACATTTGTGAATTAACCTCACATGTGTATTTTCGTTATGATAATCACACGTCACTAGGGAAGGACACAAAACTATAGAGAAGATTATAGCACTTTACATGTAATGCAGTGTTGAACTTTCACTAAACATAATGTGTAATGGAATGACCAACGTGTATGTGTGTATTCTGCTGTCATCACATGCACTTTGAGGACAAATTCAAGGCTCTAGTAAAATAGGCAGTGCTACTCCATGTAGCGATGGGGGCTGTTATAAACTCTCTCTCTTTTCCTATCTTCAGTAAAGAAGCTCGCCAGCTGGAAGATGAGTGGCCCAGTCCCTGCTTCTGTCATGAAGCCCCACCCCCTTCTGGAATGCATAGAAAACTCTTGAAGCCACCAGAAGCAGGCATTCTGTAAAGGACCAGAGATGAAGAAGAAAAAACTCTCCAGCACTACATTTTGAATTGCGCTCTCAGACATCAGCTTTCAAAAAATAAAAAAAAATTTTGGGGAAAATTTAAATTTTAAAAAAGATTTTTTTTTCTGGAGACCTCATCCATCAAGCTGCCCCCCCTTTTGGCCATTCCACAGCTGAAACGTTGCTATGATAAAAAGGCCCCCTTTTTCCCCATGTTTCCCTGTGATCCTCCATCAGGGATGACTTTCCATAGGGGGCAAAAAAACGGCGGGGGGTCCGGGGCCCCTTCCCGCTTTTGGGGTCCAAGAACAGAAACAAAATAGGTGAGGGTTAATTTCAAATTCTAACTATCATTTACTTATTTTTTTAGTGCTAAAAACAACAACAGAGATGCAGTCTGTAAAAATTTAAAACCCAGCCTGGGCCCGGGATATGCAAAAAACGGGAAGTAGTGAGTCTTCCGGGATTTAAAGGCTGAGACTGGGGGCCTCTTATAGAAGCAGGGAAGACCTTTCCCCACAGTTTAGGGCCCCCCAAAACAAAAGCTGACCCCCCACTGTTATTTTATTAATCCTTGGGATCCAAAATGGAAGCATTTTGGGGAATCTTAAGGGCCCTCAGGTTTGTAAGTCATTGAAAAATTTTAGACAAGTAAAGCGGACCTTGGCCATTTAATGCATTATATTTTAAAAAGGAGGATTTTAAAAATCAGCCCAAAACAAGGGGGAAACCCAGTGAAAGGGTTTAAAGAACTGGAGTTATGTTTCATATTTTCTTGTTCTTGTAATAATTCTTGCAGCGCATTCTGGGGATTAACTGGAGGCTGTGAAAAGAACATTTTGAAAAAGAATCAGCGCGCATTAGGGTAGTCAATTCTACTGGGAATAAATGCATGAATTAATTTCTCCGAATCCTGTTTTTTTAAAAAGCGCCAATTTCCTAACTTTTTTTTTAAAGATGGAAGAAACATGTTTTGGACAACTTTGTAATATTTAAAATGACATGTAGAATAAAAGATAACCCCCTAGATTGCGGGGGGGTTCAGTAAAATTTTGGGTTTTCAATTTGGGGTTAAATGACAATAAAATATTGTTGTGATAAACGTCTTCCCCTCAACAATTAACATCTCTGTTTTATCTGTTTTTAAAAAGACAAGTAATTCTCATTCATCCTTTCCCCTTTAATTCACTAACACAACAAATTTAAAAAAGAAGCAAAGGGAAAAACTTCTTTTTGTTTTAAAAAAGGGTATAACTGGGTGTCATCTGCATCCAGTGAAAATTAACATTATTTTTCCCTAATAGGAGACCCAAATTGGAAAACGAAAGTGAAAACATAAAAGGTCCAGTACTGAGCCTTTGGGACACCATATTGATCTTCTGTGTAAAATTGATGGAGTACTGTCAGCACATTTCTGTACATTTGGTCGATTTGATAAATAAAAACCCTAAACCCAAAAAGCGGCACGGGGCCTGTAACCCCCAACATCTTTTTCCCCTAGCCTGTGCAGTAAAAAAATTTGGTCAATGGTGTCAAATGCTGCATAAGTCCAACAACAAAATTACAGTGGAGTTTCCTTCATCAGGGATATCAGAATGTCCCTTTAAAACCCGTGTCGGTGCGGTTTCTGGCCATGACCGTCGAAAACCAGACTGGAATTTCGAAATAAATTGAAAAGGCGTAAGGTGACTAAGCTGACTGGCGACTACTTTTTCTAGTTTTTTTAGAAAAAGGAAAAATTTGAAATAGGCCTATAATTATTTAGTATGTGGGGCCCGTCGTTTTTTTAAGTAAAGGTTTAATGACTGACAATTTTATGCATCGGGTTGCGAATGGTAATGAACTATGAAACGGTTAGAAAAAGGGCTGAAAGAACATCCATTGTACTTTTAACTATTTTTTGTTGGCACTGGATAAAGGGGAACAAGTAGTGGGCTTCATTTTTAATTTAAAGTTAAAGACTTCCTGGTGGGGTTACAGGTTTAAAAAATTCTAAAGTGCGGGAATCCTTCGCGGGGTCTGCTAAGCTGGTTTTTTGGTTTTTGTCTGGGATGCTGAGATCTGGGATCTTATTTTTTTAAATTTTTCTCATTGAAGAAGTTCATTAAAGTCGGGCTAATATCTGTTGGTATTTTACATGTTGACCCTGAATTGCCATTTTTTAAATTTAGCCACTGTTCAAAACAGTCCCCGGTTTTATTATTGCTATCTATTAATGTAGAATAGTTTTCCCGGCGATTTTAAAGGCGGGCTTTTTATTTTTTAACACTTTTTCTGTTCATGAAATTTTAAAGATTGTATTTTTTGTTCTCCATCAAAGCCCTTTTTTGACTTTTCTAATTTAAACCAGTACTTTTAAAACCAGGGGGGTTTCTATGTGCTTTGATCACTTTTTTTTTAAGGAGCCACCGGGCCCAAGGCATCTCCCCAAATAAAATTATAATGTGATATTAGCTGACCCTAAATTGTATTCCATTTTTTACATTTGATGAAAACCCCATCAAAATTTTTTCCCACAAGCTCATTTCCCCCAAGGGGTACCCCATAAATTTTGAAGCAAATTAAAAATCTAGATGTCCCCTTTTTTGTTTTTAAAAACCGGTTCTTTGGCATGGGGCAAACTAAAATCAAATGTAATTAAAGTGATAGGGAAATAACTACTTTTAAATTGGAGAAATTTTAAAATTTTAAATTTTCCAACTTTGAAATTTTAAATTAAGTCTAATGTGTGGGTTTATGATTTGAGTTGGATCTTTGACAACCCCACAAAACCCTACTGAATTGAAAAATAATTAAAACATTTGTTTTAAAAAAAGTTTCCCAAATCTGTGTACATTAAAATCCCCATCAAAACCCACTTGATCATAATTTTAGCCAAATAATAAAAGGTTGCTAAATTCAGTCATGAACAATGAATTTTTTCCCTGGTGGTTTTAGACGCACTAAAATTGTGTTGGAATCTTTTTTAATAAAAATGAATACCTAAAAAGGATGTAAAGTTCCAAAATTTTTTTAGAAGTGATTTGCATTTTGTTACAATGAATTATTCCAAGGCCTCCTCCTCGAAGAATCTCTAGACTTTGAAGGAGCAGTATCCATCTGGGGGTTTTTACCAGCTAGGGAACAGTGTCACATTTACAAAACCGGGTTTCAGTAAGAAGACCCCAGACCCAGATTTTGTATTAAATATAATATCATTTACCAAAAAAAAAGCTTTAGTCCCAAAAGAGGCAGTGTTCAATAAACAGCATTTAAAACTGCATGGTTTTTTCCCTGAACTGCTGATATTTTTTTATTTTAATTTGAAGTAAATTTCTTTACAGATCCCCCTGGTGGAGGGGTCGGTTTTACCCCTTGGCCCTAATTATACACCCTTTTTTTTTTTGGTTATCAATTAATTTGGGTTTTTGTACCCAAGGTAAATTTACTGGATCCCCAACTTGGGGGATTATGGGTAACAGCTTCAAAAATAACACACCAAAAGGGAACGGGTACACAGGAATGTGGGGGAACAGACACACACACAAAAGGTGCTGGGGATAGCCCACACACACACAGGCGGGGTTTGGGCAGACACACACAGGTGAGACAGACACACACAGGCGAAAACAGACACACAGACACGGGGCACCGCTTAACGGGGAAAACAGACACACATCCCGCGGGCCAGGGGCAGAACACCACACAACAAAAAATTTATTTATATAGCACTTTTTTCAAAAAAAAGTAGCTCAAAGTCCCCGGCCCGTGCATTGTTGCAATGTTCCCTTTTTCTTGGTTGTTTAAAATTATGGACTTTTCAAATGTTCTTTTTTTTCCCGGGCTTAAAACTCTTTAAAAAAAAGTTTTTTTAGGGAGGGTGGTAAGGCTAAAACCCACGAACTCTTGCAGTTTATTTTTTCTCTTTTTTTCCCATGGTTTTCTTAGTGTAATTCAATGTTTTACATTTTTTTTACTATTGCTGTGCATTCAATGGTATCATTAACTATATTTGTGAAAAAACGTTAAAAAAATATTTTACATAAAAAGGGGTTACGGTCTGGAATGGTTTAAATTGTTTTTTACATTACAATCCTATAAATACTTGGGGTTCCCGACCAAATCGGGGTTAAAACCCAGATTTTTTGGAGCAATTTAATTAAGAGGACACTATATTACTGTCAGACAAAATTACAGGCTTTTTTACAGAAATACAAACCAATATTACGAGAGAAAAATTAAAAAGGCACACAATACAGGGGCCCAATTACAGCCACAAAACAAGGTCCTTCCAAATAATATAGACTATTCCTACTAATTTTTTATGCACTACTTTTTCGGGCCCCCGTTATGGTAGCGGGGTTAATTCTAGGTTTATATATATGAATATTTATTATACTATAATATTGTATTAAAACTATATTGGTTGTTCCGTGATCTTCAGGAAAAGGGGGGGGAAAGAAACAGGAACTAAAGGGGCCCGGTAAAAGGTCATGGAGTGTAAAGACAAGTGGTTAGGAGGAAATCTGTGTTTAAGCCCTTATTTTTTTTTCCGCTGCCCTTTTTGCGAAAGGACTTGGTTATAATTTTACTTTTTAACAGGAATCAAACCTTGAGTCTGTAACAAACCTGAGCTGAAGTTGGATGCTTTTGGGCCCGTTTTCCCTAATTTGTTTCCCAGGACCTTTTTTTGCTCACACCCAGCCACAGTACTTTTTACACAATTTTGGGAAACCATTTTTTATTCATTCTGAAGGAAAAATATTCTACATTTACTAATGCCTTTACCCAACATACAACTTTTTAGATACCCCTGGTTCATTGAGTGCCCCCCCCCACAGACAGGTGAAGTGACTTGTTTATTTTTAATAGTGCCCATTATGGGCCCCAAAACCCCCTCATTTTAAAAAAGTGCAGTGTTAAACATTTCATACAATGCTTGCACATCTACAACTTTATATTAATGGGCATAATAAAACTTGCCCCGGACAGATTCCATTGTTAAAGTTGAGTTTAACTTTTTAAACCCCATTCAAGTTTTGGTTGAAAATCTGGAATATTTTTTTTTTCAAATAATGGATCATTTTTAGCGGTTAATGTACACCCCTGTAGAATTTTTTTGCCTTGCTGTTAATATAGAAAAAAGAAGCTGGTTTGTGAATAATTAGCGGGCTGCAAGCTTATTCTGGATGAAACAGAAGTGAATAAAAGGCAGCTAAATGTACCTAACCTAAAAAAAATTACCACCAAACCCTTTCACAAACATGTTGCAAAAGAAATTTCAATCCCGTGAAAGTTGTTAATTTTGAAAAACTAAAATATCTTTTTTTCTTATGCTGTAACAAAACTTTTCCCAAAGTCAAAATAAACTGTTTTATGTGGGACTTTTTAATTGAAGAAGAAAATCTCCGGGGGTTGGTGTTTACATAAGTTTTTTAAACCTCTGTGCTTTGGAAGCCCCAGGTTTACCCCAATGACAAATTAATTACAAAGATGGTAGACATTTGACAAGGTCATATCATTTTGGATATAAAACCCCCCTTAAAGTAGGGGCCGTAGTCTTTGGTGGACAGTCTGAAAAAATGAAGAGAAAAACGTTCTGCTGAGGGAAACAAAGTTATTGGAAATGCACAAGGTAGCGGGAAAAGGACTATAAAAAACATCAAGTTTGAATGTCCCATCAAAACCCCTGACTCTTGCTAGAACGGGCCCGTTCCCTCAAGACTGAACATCGGGGGTTAGACATCAACTGGAGAGAGAGCGAAAATCCAACCATCCTCTCAGATGTTTGCAATTTTTTTTTGGCTGGAAACTGGAGTAAAAGGTGCAGGGCCCCTTTCCCAAAGGCTCTCCATTAAACAGGCCTCTACAGGAGGGGGGAAAAAAACCATTCCTTAAGATGGCCCACAAAAAAAGCACATATGGCTTTTTTCCAGTTAAATGGGGGGAAAAAGGTTTTTTATGGTCAAATAAAACCAAAAATAGAACTTTTCCCCAGATTTTAAAAAGGGGGTGCAGAAGGGGGGGGTGTAAAACAAACACTGCCCATGCCAAGAAACACCACACCTATAGTGGAATATGGTGGGGGCAACATCTTGCTTGGGGTTTTTCATTTGCTGGGTTTGAGAATCTTGTCAGAGTGAAGGGACAATAGTTTGGGCCCCAAATACCACACAAATTGCAGGAGAACTCTTTTCCAGTCTGCTATGAATTTAAAGCTTGGGAGAAAATTCATCTTTAAAGATGACAGAAACCCCTATGCATTAAACCAAAAGTGGCTGGGGATGGCTCAAAAAACAGACGGGTTTGAATTTTTCCAGAATATCCAAAGTCAAACCCCTGATTTAACCCCTGTTGAGAATCTGGGGCATTGGGAAAAACTGCTGTTCAGATATACCACCCCACCAACATACAGGGTACCTGAAATCAGGGCCAAAAAAGAATAAAAAATGGGGAAGAATAAACGCCCCCAAAAATTTGAGCAGAATTTGCGCATTTTTACATACCCCAAAGAATAAAAGGTTGTTACTGCAGCAAAAGGTTCTTGACAAAGTAAAGAATATGTTGGGCTTGAATGTTAGGCAAACAAACCCACTTTGGAGTTTTTCTTTAGTTGTTTGGGTTTGATAATGTTTTTTTTTACAGCAAAAAGAGTTCATTTTAAAAAATCCCAAATGGATAAATATGTGGCCCAAATTTTTTTGTCATGCGAAAATTGGGATGATTTTTTAAAAGGGTTGAATATTTTTTGCACGTCCTTATGTTTGTGAAAAGGGCTTGGTGGTAATTCTTTTACCAGTATTTTCCTTAATTCTAAAAATGATCACAGGGCTTTGCATTCAGCTGGCATTTTATTCGGCCCCGCTACTCCAGTAAAAAATTTTGCAGTCAGCTACTTTTTAAAAGCTTTTCCCAAAACCCTTATTCTATTATAACAGCAAGGTAAAATATTCGCGTGTCATTAATCTTACAATTGATCCATTTTTAAAAAAATAAATTTTCCCAAATTTTGGTCCTGTCGGGGCCCAAAATGGTTAAACTCAAATTTTTAACAAATGAATCTGCCCTGGACAAGTTTATTTTGCCAATGTCACAAAACTATAAAAATTAAGAAATTGCCCGTCTTTTTAAACTCTATTAAATATCATAGAAAAATTTTTATCTGATATTTAAAGTGGGAATACATTGTCAGTTTCCCTGATACTGCCTGGGGGCAGGGGAAAAACTCTGCTAAAATTTTAAAAAAGCATTATCTGTTATCGCGGTAGGGGCTATTTTTCCCCTGAACCCTGGCCCCAAAACACCAGGAAAAAAGTCAAAATTTTATTTATTATAATAATCAAGTGCACAAAGCACCACCTCTCCCTCTTCTCAAAAAACAATACTAAATAATTAATAAACCAACAATACAATAACCAATCCTCCGACCCCCGGGGGCCCCGCTTTGCCCCCCACCACCCAGCCCCAGCTTTTTCCCGGGATTTCCCCGTAACCCCTTTTTATACCCACGGGCCCAGGGCTTCTGCCCAACAGTCCACAAGCCCTTTATTCCTTCGGGTCAGGGTAAATGGTCCTTATCTTCATCCGGAAAAACGTCATTCTTCCTGTCATGGGATTATGACACACTTCCGGGTTATAGGGAAATAAATGGGGTCCTTGGCCTTCGACAGTGACCCCCCATTTCCCCAGGGTACCCAGCGGGGGCTGTGCATACAAACTACATACTCCGAGGCCCTGCGGGGTTGGGGCCCCCGTCCATCGGGCCAGGGGGAAGGCCCTCCTGGCGGCCTGGGGTGATGCCAGAATAGGAACCCGGCCCATCCATTACTCTGTCTTTTCACAAAACTGATAAAAGGAAAAGGTTGCCCAATATGATGAAACCCTTGCCCCATCGGGTCCTAAATGTTAAATGTTTGGCTTTTCAAAAAAATTTTAAAGCGTTTGGTCAATTAATATACCGTTATAAAATGTGCCCCTTTTTTGGTTAGGGCTTTGCTCTTTAAAACCCCTTTGTTAGGGTTAAAGTCCTGGGAATGACACTGTGTGCCCCTGGAAATTCCTTCAACCTTCGTCTTTTTGGGGGGTTTAAGGTCGGGTATAATAAATCTAATTAGTAGTAACTACATGTTTGTTAGAAAAAGGCGTCAATGGTAAATGTTGAATATTTTGCCTTCAGAATAAGTAACATTTTTGCAAATACTATGTGAACAAGTACAGCTCGGGTTGCAAGCAAGCATGTAGAGGGGGCCCAATAAGAAGAGGGCCCAAAATTCCCTAACTTCAGCCTTGTTTTTCATTACAGACTCAAGGGTAGATTCTGTTAAATAGTAATAGTACCCCCAAAGGCCCTTTACTTAAGCGAGGTGGGGAAAAAAAAATATAAAATTGCCTTTTAAAAAGCAGATGCATCTCCAAAGACACATCTTTTTTACCCCCCATGACACTACGGCCCTTGACTTCCTGTTTCTTCCCCCCCTTTTCCTCTAAAAGATCAAGTGAAAAACCCTATATGGTTCATACACAGGTTGGATAGAGATTACCCCGCAGGCAATATTTTTCATCCGAAACCGACATAATGCACAAAATACAACAACAGTGTTAAAGGAAAAAACATAAAACCCAAATTATAAGGCGTGCATGAAACCAATATAGTATATAAATCCATTTTAGACCTTCACAGACCCATAAAAATATAGTTCATATGCAAACCGATAACATTAAACCCGGTCTCAATTCATAGAAACCAATAACAAGCTTCTGGAACCAGTGAAACCCCCCTTCAATATAGTTCATATGCAAACCAGGGGTATGCTTAAAAATTTGGATATAGTTCATGCACAAACCGATAATTTTGGAACAAACCAAAATTGGTTCTTATAAAATGAAACCAGTAAGGGCCGGGCAAACCAATTGGTATCCCCAAACCGATAAAAAAATATTCAAAAAAACCAACAGTGTTCACGAAAACCCAAAAGATTACACACAGAAATATATGATTTATGGCCTTTTTTTTATACCCTACTGTATTGCTTAAAAAAAAACCTTTTAAAGGGCTCGGTCTTGGGGTTAGAGCCTCTTCCAGATATCTCCTCTTTCTCATGTGAAGAGTCTCTCCTGGGAAAACACAAAATTCGAATTTTGGGGGAAAATGATTTACAGTGGATGGATGGATGGATAAAATTAAAGGGCCCAAAACGATCCATACCAATTATAAAACCCGTCTGAAGCAAACTCATTTTCGCTATCTAGATGTGCAAGAAACTTGGTATTTACCTGAAAAGCACAAAGACTTAAATTTTCAAAATGTGACTTTTTTTTGGCCTCTTACTATAAAACTATGGTGGCAACATGTGACTTTTTTGGTCTTTTAAAGGTCTTGCGTGGGAAGCCCGGGGATCGAGGAAGAGATCTTTAAATTTCCCGATCTTTTTGCTGCCACCTACTGGATGGATGTACCACACCCCAAAGCGCTGTTCTTTTTTTTCGGGGTCTGATGCCTTGAAAAAAGATTTTTTCAGTGAATAATAATTACTGAAAATAAGTCTTTTTAAAAAATTATCAAATTTTTCGTTGGAAAAATCTGCCCCAAAAACATTTAAAAGGTTTCTTTTTATTTCATGGTAGTTGAGCAATGGCTACTAATGTAAATGTTGATTTAACCCCATCCATATATCTGCCTTTATAACTTGTGTACAATTTTTTTTCTCTCATCATGTTCAAAAGCAAATTTTTTGTAAGTTTAAAAAATGCTAACCCTAAAAGGGCTGTGTGGGTGGTAGTGCTGTTTCCCCTTGCGGTAAAAAGGCCAAGGTCCACATCCCAGGTCCTTCATGTATGGAGCACCTCATGCCCAAAAGCCTTTTCCTATCAAAGACATGCAGGTTAGATGGACCCCTAAACAGACCTTAGGGTGTGTATATCATGGATGGATCTTTGTAAAAACTAATGAAGTTTAAAGCTTCGGGGGCCCCCAAACCCTGGGGGGAATCCCCAAAGTCCCCTTTAAAGCCCAAATTGTTGCTTTGGGTGTTGACTATTGAGACTTTTTTTAAAAGATAATATGAAAAACCCAATGACATTCAATACAAATAATAATAATAATAATAATATTTAAAAAAAAAATTAAAAAGGTTATTAAAGTTTTAAAAAAAAAAAATTTGTGGTGATCTGAAAATTGGAAAATCCAACTCCATTGAAAAAATAACAGTGGTTACCCGGGCGTTTCTCTAGTTGCGGGGGGTCCCCATCACAGTTCAAACTGAAAGGGAGGGACTTGCCCACTCTTGCACTAACAAAGGAAAACTTAAATTGCCAGTTAACCTAATCTGCACTTATTTAGATTAAATGATATTAGAAAATGTCATCAACCCCAGGGGGAAATTTTTAAAATCCATACAGCAGAAAAAATTAAAAAAAAACAAAGATACAGACTAAAAGAGTAAATAATACAATTGATAAACAAATAAATAATGAAATAAATTTTGTAAAAGATTATTCTTTTTCAAAAAAATGCTACACAATACAAAAAAAAGGTTTTGGGGCCCGCCCCCATATATTGTCGCCCGGAATTAAAGAAAAGAATGATTCAAAGTCTCAAAAAAAACAATGAACAGTTTTACAAATCAAAATGGCGACTTTATCCCAGGAAAGGATTATGGGACGGGAAATGGTTGGAAAAGAAGTGGCGTTGAAAACAGGAACCCGTCATTATGATGGGGCCGGGGGAGGTGGATTGATGGAGGGGAAAGGGTCATCAGGGTGGGCCGGGAAGGGTAAGTCATGGCTGCCTTTTTGGGAACCCAAGTGGAGGAATTTTTTTTCTTCAAGTTTTCTGTTGAGAAAAAGAGATTCAGGTAAGTACCACGTGAAAACCTCTATCTCCGGATGTTTCCTCCCTTTAGGCTCTTTGACTGTCCCCTAATCGCACATGTGTGAAAATGTGTTTGTGAAAAAAAGTGCAGTATGAGCATTTAATTTGGGGGCATTGGGAGGAAGCAAGGGGTTGTCTGTTAGCGTGGGGGCAAAAAGACCCCAGGGCTCTTCTTAGCATACTGTGTGTAGGAAAAAAGCCTGGGGAAAAAAGGGTGCCCCCAAGGGGAAAAACCTCCTGGGGGGATTTTTAATGATGGAATGGTTTTTCCCATCATCCTCTTTTCTTAAACCCTTTTTTAGAATGCCCGGGGAGTTGCACCTGTGATAGAGCAGGCTTTCCTTGACCCGTTGTACATCTTTTGATTTCAGGTTTGTTTCCCCCAGGTATTCGAGCTAAAGGAAAAAAGAAAGTCTGGATGTTTTGGGTTGTTTTTTGGTTGAATCTTCTTTTACTGTGCCCAGACGGGAGGAAATTGGGGGGGGTTTGGGTTTTTAAAAAGGACCCTGGGGCATACCCCAGAAGGTTGGTTTTCCCCCAATCCACTACCAACACATTTGTGAATTAACCTCACATGTTTTTTGTTATGATAATCCCGTCACAAAAGGGAAGGACACAAAAACTATGAGAAGATTATAGCACTTTACTGAATGCAGTGTTGAACTTTCACTAAACATAATGTGTAATGGAAAGCCCCAACGTGTATGATGTGTATTCTGCATGTCATGAAATCCCTTTTGAGGACAAATTCAAGGCTCTGGTAAAATAGGCAGTGCTACTCCGTACATGGGGGGTTTATTATAAACTCTCTCTCTTTTTTCCTATTTTCCCCAGTAAAGCTAGCCAGCGGGGAAAAAAGGGAAGTGGCCCACCACCTGCTTCATGAACCCCCACCCCGGGAAATGGCGTTAAAAAACTCTTGAAGCCACCAGAAGCAGGCATTCTGAAAAGGCCCAGAGATGAAGAAAAACAACTCTCCAGCACTACTTTTTTTGAATTGCAGCTCTCGGACATCAGCTGTAGTCTTTGACTTAAATTTGACATCAAACCCACCTCTGCCAAGGTGAAATTTTTTTTAAAGAAAGTGATTAATTTCGTGGACTTGGATGGACTGATTTTCCCTGATCTGGAAAAATGGGGCCAACAGCAATGTGCAGAAAAAGTTTTTTTAAATATGATTTTTGAAAAAAATAAAATGTAGCCATCTCTCGGGTTACTCAGACTGCTAGCATGCAGTAGTTTTAAATCCCTTGCTGTCTCTGCAGTGCAGCAAAATCAAATACAGCAGCATTTTTTAAATTGGGTTTTCTGACTTAGAAGGCATTTGTAGTCTACAGTACAACCTGTCAATTGCCACTTCTGGGCCACCCTAACAAAAAAAGCAGGTTCAGACCAACTCCCCGCAGCCTCCCCGAACAGTCCGGGTCCCCCGGACCCAGCCCCTGGTCTTCCCTGCGTGGAAATTTTCTTTTTTCTCCTGTGTCTGCAGGGGTTTTCCCCTCTGGGTGCTCCAGTTTCCCCCCACAGTCCAAAGACTGCAGGTTATTTTGCATGGAAATTTCCCAAATGGCCCCTAGTGTTTGGGGGCCCCTGGGGATGCCGGGTTTCCCCCTCCCGGGGTTTTTTTCCCTGCCTTGCGCCTGGGATTGGCTGCACCCGGGCCCCCATGACCCTGTGGTTGGGATATAATGGATGGATGGATGTTGCACCCGTTTTTCCCTTTTATTATACACACAGAATTCTAAAAAAATGGCGAAAACCCCTAGTTAAACAGCAGTAGCATTTCCCACATAGCTCTTTCTTTTTTCACGGTGCTGCTGTTTTGTTTTGTTGTTCTGATATGGAAACAAAGGCAAAGTTTTTTTCCGGCAGCACTTTATTGGGATTGCTTTGGCTCCTGCAAGTCTTCTAAAAGGAATATAGGGAAGGGAAAAAAAAAAGACAACTACGAAGATTTGGTTTTTATTTTTTTTTTTAAATTTTTATTAATTTTTTAAAACAATCAATTTTTTAAAAAAAAGAAAAATTGAGTTAAGAATGGGTCGATCTCCACCCTTGAGAAAAGGCAAGCCAAGCGGCGAAAAAATTTTCTGATTTTTAAAACATACCTAAATTAATAAATTCTCTCCCTTCATGAACTTTTTTTTTAAAATATTACTGATTAGATCCTGCCATTTTTTTGAAAAAAGTCTTTGGGACCCTTTCTAATTTGGTTTTTGTTTTTTCCCAAATTTTCCCTTAATAAAAAAGTATAACACATCGGTTTCCCAAGGATTTAAAAAAGGAGGGGGTTTGGGTTCTTCCATTTTTATAAAGAATAAGCCCTGCTTCCCAAAAAAGTGTTAAAGTAAAATGCAATCACAATTTTTTTTGTATTTCTACTACTTTAACCCTTCTGGAAGAACCCAAACACAGCTGTTAATGGGTTAGGAGGATTGGTCCGAGGCTGCCCTGGGGAAGGAAATTTAAAAAATTTTTGTCCAGAATAATGTTAATTTGGTGCGGGCCCCAAAACATTGACCCAGTGAGGCTGGGATTTGGGTTAAGCGTTGCAGGTTGGATCCTCCCTGGAAACATTTTGAAGAGTTTTAGTCAAGACAGATGTGCTCGATAAATAATTTTTTAAAAGTTGTTAATTGTATGCTAATACAAAAAAGGGCACCACATTGTCTGACCTGCTGGCACCCTTTTGAGCCAATGTCACATTGTGTGACTTCTAGCCCATAGGGTTGGCCCAGATTTGTTGACCACGGTGCTGATCTCATTGCCGGGCCCAAGTCAGTATAAATAAGGGGAAACCACTGGGGCATCCCAGTTTTCGGGATTTGGGGGTCTTTCGGCATTTTGGTTTTTTAAACGGAGGGCCTTGGGAGGGGTAGGTGCTGTAGGAAGGTTCAACCTGTGGAACTTTAGCCAAAACTTCTCCCCTTTTTCTTTTTTTTTTTTCCATTCTGCTGTGGTAAATAAAACAGACAGAAAAGGGTTCCTTCCCTTTTGCTGCCTTCTAGGGAAAGTAACTTCTGGTTGGTTTCATCATTTTGTCAAAATGTCATGTATCAGGCACCCCCCCTTTTTAAACCCTTTCCCAGCGGACTTTTTCAGGCGATGCACTCAATAATCAAAACGGAGGGAACCATGGGGGGTTTTCCAACACATTTTTTCAAATTACCATAGACACATGTAAGGCTGTAATCATAATATAAAACAAAATAAACATTCATTTGATATAACTATGTTTCCCTATGCTAAATAATTCACAAAAAAGACCTGGGCCCGGTGCTAGCATCAGCCTGCTAGATCACTCAAAACTTGTTAACAATCAAGTAAAAAAATTTACAAATTGTTAAAAATTAAAACAACAAGTACAAAAAACAAACATACCCGTTAACCCAGCTAGATCTTCCAGCTAATGCAAATTTTAAAAGATGGAGGGAAAAGGGATAATTTTCCCTTTTAAACCTTTTCGGTGAAAAAACAAAGAAAGCAGTTCTGTTTTCCCTTTCCCGGGAAAGTTGCCTTTTCCCCCAATTTCAAAAAAGAGTCTAATGAACATTAAAAAAGGTATAAATTGTTCGGGGATTTAAGTACCCAAAAAATATCAAATTAAACCCAAATAATCTGGGTCATTTACATTTACCAAATCATTAGTTTTTTAAATATCAAAACCCTTCATAACCATAGGAAGAAAACACAAATGATTTCCTAATAAAGAATGACCAACCAACAGAAGCAAAATTATGAAAGGAATGAATTAGTCATTTTCAACAATAAGACTATTTTTGGGGCGGGCCCGTTCAAGCTTTGGGCCCGCGGTGAGGCGTTCACCTTTTTTGCCAGGTTTCCTTCACCTAAAACATAGCTTTACTCCCCAAACCCAGTCCATCTCTGTCCATTTAGTTTCTTGATCCCAATCTCCATTCATTTCTGGGAAAGTTTTAAAACCCTTCATTATGGCTATATCCCCCGTCTGCAGGTTTCTCTTTGGGGTGTGCCAGCGTTGTCTGAAGGCAATGTTCCCCAAAATTTTTTCCCCAACGACCCCCAAGAACTTATCACCCAAAGGGTTTTGCACCATCTCTTTCAACGCATATTTTCCCTTTTGAACTTGCCGGGAGGAGGAAGGGCAATGGTAACTTCAGGGTAAGTAAGTGGTTAGGTGTCAGTGGCTCAAGACTGTTGGGTTTGGGGGGTTTTCAACAGTGAGGGGGGCGACTGTTAACTATGGTCATTGCTTCATAGAAGAAAAATTGGAGTGGGGGCATCAGGTAGGTTTCAGGTGAGGTCGAGGGCGTTGAAACACCCCCTGACTTTCTAATTTGTTCTCCCCCCGAACTGATTTGGGAACGGGAGCATTTAGGATGAAGTCCCCTGCTTCTTAAAAAGGAAGTTCGTCATTTTTATTACCATCAAATTTCCGTGAGGGCTTCCTGTGGGGTTCATTCTTGGCCCCCTAGGAGATTACTGCCTTGGTCAGATTGATCTGGCCCCTGGCCCCCGTTAGCAATGAAGCAGCGATAAATTATAAAATAGTCTGTAAAATGGGTTCCTCGAGCATTTCAATATGGATGGCTCAAAGAGGAAAGCAGGAAAAAAAGGGCCGTTCGTTTTTTTTTTTCGTCCTTGCTTTATAAAAGGGGGTCCAAAGCAATCCTTTCCCACAGTAGGAAAAAGGGGGGGAGATGGTTTTTCCGCTCTGGAAGGAGATCAGCCTTTTTTCTGTTGTCTTTTCCATCTCTGAAGTTTTTGGACAATCTACAGGAAGAAAAGATGAAACCCCGCCCTCCTTTCCTGGTATCAGTAACCCCTTGTCCTGATGGCACTGAGTCACCCCCTTGGGATGCTTGCCCCTTTTTTCTGCCCCAGTATCCCTATATTTTGTAACATAATTTTTCCTTTTGGGAATGATGGTGGGTGTTTGACGGAGGGGAAAAGATTTGAATCCCCAAAATTGGCCCCCCACCTTAACCCAACCATCGTTGTCCAAGAAGGGGTTGAGGTGATGTAGCTTGTTAGGGGGGGTGGCAGCAAACCTTTCTTCAATACCCCACTTCCTTTTAAAATTTGTTTTGTCTCTGCAGATCTTTGATGAGGGCCCTCTGCTTCTTCTTTTCCTGTACTGTAGAAAAACCATTTGATTTATCCTTGTTTACCCCCGAAGAATCGGTGCCACTGCAAAAAATGACCCCGGGGCCCGGGGCGAAACCTTGTAAACCCGTTTGGGCAAAAGATTCTTTTCTATATTTTCCCCGTGTTTAGAGTCAGCCCTTTTTTTTCAATTTCGGATCCCCGACTGACATTTCCCGGAAACCACCTCTTCTGAGAGGGCCCAACTCCCTTTTCCCAAAAGAAAGGGGGGGGCCCCGGTAAGCCAGTTCGATGATATTGGCTCATTGGCGAAACAACCTCTGAAGCCCGATCTGCAGGTTTCCCCGGTGGTGGGGGCGTATCTCCATTGCCTTTGATTAGTGCAGGATGTACCCGGTGGAAAACCGTTGGCTACAAACATGTGAAAATTGGGAATTTCTTTATTGATTCCCAAAGTACAACCTTGGAATCGATAAAAAAATGCTCTTCAATGTCCTTTATACCCCAGTTCTTCCTTAAAACATTGCGGGTTTTCCCACAGAGATGACTGCAGCCGCCCAACTCTAATCTTGGGATCGTGGGTGATTTTTTGTTGGGGGCGAGGAAATTTTTCCCATGACTAGTGCACAGTGGATATCCCCTTTCCCTTCATTGCTAAAGCCCCCCAAAATATGAATACTGTCCATACCCGGTTGTGTTGCGTCGAATGATGTAACCCCCCGGGAAAACCCTTTTCCCGAAATCTCCCGATTGCAAAACCCGGATATTTATCCTCCCCAAGTTGTTGGTTCTTTTTTCCATTTCTCCCCCCCGGTGGGATTAGTTGGTGGGGGGTCGCCCCAAACCCTTTTCCCATGGCAGCACATCTGCTGCAGCATTTCCCCTTTCCCAAGAGAAAAAGGGGGCTCAGGGCCAAAAAGGGATCAATGGGGATGCAACAAGGGGCGATATGCCTCGGCCTTTGCAGGCTTTTCCCTTTAAAAGTTTGGTGCTGATTTTCCCAGGCTGTCTAATTCAACATCCCAAATTTGGATCCCAAGCTTTCTCCGAAGGTAAGTTGTAAAAAGGCAAGGTTGAGGTCTTTAATGTCTGATCGTTCTTTTGCTGGGTATGCTTTCCAGGACAGCTTTGTCATTGGACACAAACTTGTGGACCCAAAAGACCAGGGGCCCGTCTTCTGGCTTCTTCTGCCAACTTAATGGCCTTTTTGGCTGTCCAAACTTGTGCCCTCCATGTCGACATAAAAATTTCTCAGAAAAATGAACTGAGAGCCTAATGGGTTCGGTCTTTGAAATTTTCTGGGGAAGGGCCAATCCGTAATTGCACAACCAGGCGATGGGGCTGCCCCAAAAGATATGCCCCCCTCATACGGTATTCTTGGGGCGGGCCCCGAGATCTTTTTTCTTCCACCAGGGGGGCGCAGGTAACCCTGAAAAAATTTCCCCTCACATGAAATTTGATGAAACATTTTCTCTATTGCACATCAATGCAGTGGAGTGCCCCCAGGCGAAGGAGTACACCTTGGGGTTGTTCATCAGGCCCGGGACCAGTGAGCAGATGATCATTCAAAACTTTTCCCCTGGTCCGGCAGAGAAATTAAAGCCCCCGCGGGGGTTTTGCCTGGTTTCTTGCCCCGGTCCCCGTGATGGGGGTATGTATCATTTTGCCCTCCTTCCCATCATCGTGGACTTCTTTTTTGCATTACCCTTTTCTAGGCCTTCTCCATGAACTTGCCCTTACTGTTCTTTTTTCCTTTCATTTTTTTAAAGCTTCCTCTTTGGGTCCAGGAAATGACTGAAAAGCTGTTTGTTGTCAGGTAAGGTAGGTCTCCCCTTTAAAAGGGGGCTCTCATAGTATTTGACTATTTTTTTTTGATGTGGTTCTTGAGTTTGCCCGGGAATAGGATGTCCTCCTGAGACACGGGTTTTTGCCAGTCAGACTCTAGAATCTGAATGGCATCTCCCGGGGTTGATTGGTGGGGGCTCCCGGCTCCCTTCCGGAAACACTGCCCGCCCTTCCGGCGTCAGGGCATGCCCAAGCACCCCAACTATGCTCCACCCCTAAGCCCATACGGATCGCGAAAGGTTTTTATCTTTTCCCCCCAATATGGCTCTTGGTGCCATTGCTTGTACGTTATATCCTATCAACAAACCAACCTCACAATCCTGTAGAGGTGGAATTTTCTTTATATTTGGAGAGATGATTCCATCTTTTAGCTTAAAATTTTGTTGGGATATGGGCTCTTTTTTGGGGTTATGCAATCCTTGGTATAAGCGGGGAAGGTCGATGAGGGGGGAGGAGCTAAAACCCCCACACAAAAAACCCTGGGGCTTTTTGGGTCTTCACGATCCCGTCACGCCCGATCATAGTAGTTAACTTCAGCTTAACTGGACCGAATCTGCCTTTAGTACGCCCTCAGTTCCTGCTAAACAAATGTTGCTTCCTTTGTGTGTCCGGGGGTAAACCAGTTTCTCTGTTCCTGTACCCTTTTTTGACACCCAAGGGCACAATCATTGATGTATTAGTTGGCTGCCCAGAAATTACGGAAAATTGAAGTTGCAGCAGCCTCCGTTTGGCTGGCGTTGCTAAAGGATGCGGTTTTCCTGTGGCAGGACCTTCTCCTTCTTTATATAGTTATCATGGTGAAAACAAGTGGGATGTTTACCCTTCCCGTGTTGCATGGGTGTCAATGTTGACGATCTTTCCCTATGCCCGGGTTTGGTGCAGCCATGGCAGAGCTTATGTTTTCGCAAAATTGGCTCCTCCGGGTTTTTAAAAGCAAAAACTTGGGACCTCCATGTAGTCTGTGCTGATTTTTTTTTGACAAAAGGCAAAAAAGGGTTTTTCCTTTCCTTTAACTGGTTTAAGCCTCTCAGTGTGGCCTCGCCCTGTGTGTTAAAGGCCTTTTTTTCCTCTTAGGTTCTCTGCTGCCTTGTTTTGCAGTGCTTGACCCCAAAAGGCTGGAGGGGCATAAGCTGGGTGCCCGGATTCCAAGCGATCTCTGCCTTTTAAGGTCATAAATGCAGCGGGTCCTTAAAACGGGGAATTCCTTAATTGCCTTTTAAAATTTATAACCTTCCTGTTCCAGTGAGATCCCTTATCCCTCTGGTATTTTTGGGGATTTAAGCCTTATTCTCTTCACAGTCGTTCAGTATTTAAAAGGTCTTCACATGTGTCTTGCATCTTAGGCTTTTAAAGAAATCTAAAAAGGTTTTAAATCCTTCTACATCCCTTGGTTGGATTTTTTGGCCAATCTGTGACTCTGAATCTAAAGGGCTCTCTGTATAAAAAAGGTTTTGGGATATCTTTTACCCAGTTTTTTCCCAAATCCTTAAAAGGGCGTTGCTGTCATTTCTATAGAAAATTTCCCTTTCCCAATTTTTTTACAAGCTGGGAAACCTACAAAACTTCCCAAGTAAAAAAATTTGCCCGCTGGGGAGAGGGCCCTTTTTTTGACAATAAGTGACGGTAAGTTTTCCACTCAATGAACTGAATGGGATCCCATTAAATACAGGCGGCTCTGGAACTTGAAGTATTTTAAAAACCATACTGTTTGGGGCTTGGGCAAGGATAACCGTTTGGGTTGGGGTGGTGATGTGTGGCGTTGGGAGTTGGATGGCCGATAGCGGGGGGAACATGAGGGTTTACCACTGAACAAATTGGGAATGGAGACTGCCTTCCTGCAAGGCTACCTGGCTGTAGACCTGCATTTTTGGCCCCAAACAGCCCTTAAATTTTTTTTCCTGCGAAGGCGTTCTAGTCTTTTGCTTTTCTATTTTCCCATTTTTTTGCTGTTCCTCTATCTTCCCCTTTTTCCTCTCTCTTCTTGGAGAAACCCTTCAAATTCGACTTCCTTGGGTTTCTCTGCGGCATCCGTCTGTTTAAGTGTTAGAGTAGTGGTTTTGGACTACGGTTGACTTTGTCACTCTAAAACCCGATGGATCCAAAAGATGGAGTGTTTTAGCTGTTTTTAAAACGGCTCCCTGAGATGGCGTTGCACTTGTTCTGCATCATAATCTCCATGGGGGTCTGACTTCCCCGTAAGGCAACCTTCAAAATTTTAAAAACCCCCCCACAACTGTCCTGGGGGCGTTTTAAATTTCCCTGAAGAAGGTGTAATATGACTTAGTATTTAAAAGGTAAGTTTTTTAACACAGCCTCTTTCTTTTTCCCCAAAAGCATCCATAAAAGATCCCGGCTCGTTTTCAATGTCTGACATGAGCTGCTCTCTTGCCCCGGGTTTTGGGAATCTTCCATTTTTCGGTATTTAAAGTTGAATTTTCTTTCCTTTTTCTTGCTTCCCCCTGTTGCATTTAAAGGTTTTGGGTTTTTTGTTGGTCGAGCGTCAGGAGGCCTTCTTTAAGCACACCCTTGTAAGTTGTTCAATGTTTCTTCTCTCGTTAAATTTTTCCTTCCCCAAAGGTTTTTTTCCCGGGTTTCTGATTTTTCTTGAGGCCCCTTTAAAGGGCCCGATTTTTTTTCTGCAATTAAAACTATCTCCCCGGCTCTAGTTCTGTTTGTGAGGAGGGATTCCCCCAATTTCCCTTTCCCTTTTATTTTTTACTTATCAAATTTTGGGAGGCTTTATTTAAATTGAGCTGTTTTGTGGGGTTTACTATTAACTTACAGGGCTGCATTAACAAAAGGGGTTGAACAATCTTTCGTTTTAAACTAAGTTAAAATGAACCCCAATAACCAACATAACGTTAAGAAGAAATGTATAAAATAATAAATCAAGCTGCTAGCTGTTGCTGACTGACAATACCAATATAGAAAGTTATTTACTTATTACTTCATGCCCTTTGTCTTAATCAGTAAATCCCACAGTATTTGGGCGTCCTTCTCTAAACATGGCCACCATCGATGAGAATCAATGTCCTTTCTTTGTCAATCGGGAATGAAATGTTCCATACCTTTTCTGACCGTCACATCAAACCTTTAAGCCAGCTGCATTGATCATAAAGTCTTTTTGTCTAAAAGGACCGGGGGGAATGGCCCCCGAGCTGCTCCATGAAATGTCTTGTCAATCCCAGATGAATAGCAACACAGCTTTGTGACTCGTCCTTGTATTTCCGTGGTCGAGTGGCAGCAGGATGCGGGAGATTCTCTTACGGGCCTTTCCCACCCGGATTTTTATTCGGGCGTGCACCCCAATAACCCGGGGGATGGACCATGGGGGGGGTATTCCAACACATTTATTTTTAAAATTACCATAGACACATCGAAAGAGCTGAAATCATAATATAAAACAAAATAAACATTCATTTGATATAACTCGTTTCCCCTATGCTTAATTCCCCAGAAAAAGACCGGGCCCGGTGCTAGCACCCAGCCTGCAAAGATCCAAGAAACTTTTTTAACAATAAAATAAAAAAAATTTACAAATTTTTAGAAATGTAAAACAAAAAAATTCAATAAACAAACATACCCATTCCCCTTTCCCCGGCTAGATGCTAATTTAAAGATGGATTGAAAACAAAATAACTTTCTCATTAACCTTTTCGGGTTGAACAAAAAATAGATTCTATTTTCCCTTTCCCCAAAGTTGCCCATTCCCAATTTCAAAATAAGAGTCTAATGAACATTGAAAGTATAATTGTTCGGGTTTAAGTATCAAAAATATCAAATAGAACAAATAATCTGGGTCATTTACAACCATGACTAAAAAAAAAAATCAAACCTGTCGCAATTGGAGAATAATAGACTAGTTGGAATAAGTCACTGGGCAGGTCACACCCGGGGGCCCCAAACTTCAGGGGGACCCAAGGGCCAAAACTCCTTCTGATCGCTATGTTTATTAAATAAATCAGGGGAAAAGTTGTGCAATGTGACCAAACCTATAGACTTTTTAAGTGCAGCTCTCCCCAAGCCATGAGCACCTCATTTTTCTATGCTCATCTCCTGTTTTTACCTTCGATGGAGTTTTCCCCAAATGGACTATATGTGAAAAGATTCTTAAATATAGTACATACCAAGTATAACTTCTTTGTTTTTTTCATTGGTTTTGTTGTTGCCATTTTTGTTTTTTTATAGTACTTTAAACAGAAAAAAACCTTTCCCCGTGAATTTCCCCGGGACGAATCTAATCTATTAAAATTGAGCTATCACTCACTGCAGGGTACAAATTGCTTTTAAACAACACATTGGATTAATAAATTAACAGGCATCTGCACAGGTTTTTAAACATACTGTTTTTTAAACTTTATTTGAGAAAAAAAAAGGGTTTAAAAAAAAGACAGGAGGTTTAAATTTTTATATATATTAAAACAATAAACCTTTAATATGAAAACAAGAACTACATAAAACAAAAACAACAACAAGAACAAACAGACAAATCCATTAAAATACATAAACATTGCAGAATTATTGCGTTTTTTCATTCTGTAGCCCCCTTCCTTTTTGGAGCAGATGACCACCAGTTTTGTTCATTTTTTTTTGCCTCAACTGCTGGATTTTTTATCGTGGAAATGAATAAATGAAGAAAGAGAAGTTGCATTAGTGTGGGGCCAAAAAAGGGAAAACAAAGATGAAATCTGCCATTCTGTTTTTTGTCATCTTTGAGAAACAAATGAAGATATAAAAAAAAGGGACAAAAGGCTTAAACATACACGGGATTTTTCCCGGAAAGCAAAATGTAATAAACCCACTGCAGTTAAAAAATCCCCATTCTTTCCTAAAATAATGAATTTAAAGTACTTCAAAATGCGTTGGCAGTAATATCTTTTTAAAAAAAACTAAAAACTACATTTTAAAATAAGCAAATGGAAAGGGAGCCACAAAGCCCAATATTCCCAAAAAAAACGGATGGGGGTAAAGGTTATTTCCGCAAAAATAGAAGAAACAGCCTTCATCTGGTTTTGAAAAGAAAAAACAAATTTACATATAAGGGTTAGAAAAACCCGGGGGCACAAAAATAAATAAAATAAAAAAAAAGCAGCCATTAGAAGTTGAGGGGAAAACAATGACATTTCAGTAGAAAAGTTGAACAAAAAGTCTAAAAAAAAAAAATCCCGCAAGGGAACAATGTGCCAGTATGGATATTGGAAGTCTAAAACATCCTTTTTGTTTCCCAAACCCTTTTGGGCAAAATTTAAAGGCTAAAATGAAAAAGTCATGACAGATGAATTATAGTTTTGGTTCATTAAGGGTTTGGTAAAGTTGTGGAAATATTTAAAAAACCCCCGAACTTGGGAAAAGCCCAAAATCAAAAAGGGAAAGGGGACCCTGAACTGCTTTTTTAATGGATTTATAATGGTATGATGGTCTATAAAAGTGTCCCTTTGGGGTGGGAAAAGTCTTAAAATATGCTGGACTGAATTTCTGTGGCCAAAATGTGACCAGAGGGTGTTTCGGCTCTTTCTAAACACTGCCCCCACCATGCCTCAAACAACAAAAAATAAAATAGACAAAAACAAAAACCCTGAACAAAAATAAACAAACCAGGGGGATCTTTTGGGTTTTTTTTCTATCTGGCCGAAAAATTTGCCCTTTTTTATCAAGAAGATGGAAACACCTTTGAAATAATATTTAAAATACCTTTTGTTATTTCTTTTTGTGGGTCTCATTTTTTTATGATTTTTTTGGGGGGCTCCTTTAAGTATTCTTTTACTCTAAACTGTAGGGTGTGTGGCTAATTGGGCCCCGCATATGAAATTATCCATGCGGCAGGGAACAAATGATAAGCATACAGGGTTTGGGGTTTTTCAGTGGCAGTAATCATAATTTCTCAAAATCATCTAAGTAGGGTGTTAAATTTAAATATTGCAAATTTATTATTTTCTCTTTTATAAAATGTGAGCAGGCCCCGGGCACCAAGGGGGAAAAACATGGTTTTTACCCCACACTGTTTATTTACAATTAATTATTTAAAAATCCGTCACCACAAACCCCAGTGCCTCTTTTTTCCCATTCCCCAAAGTCCCGGCCTCACTCTTTAGTGCCTCTCTCTCTTTACCGCCCCCCCCGTCCCTCTCTCCAGCTCCCGTTCTCTTCCAAACCCCAAAATCCCCACACTGATAGGAGGGGGCGGCCCCTTTTAGGAACCGGGGTGGGCTCCCGCTGCTTCCGGCAATCTCCCGGAAAACCCCCGTGTGGGGAAATGCCGGGCTCCCCATAATCAGGCACTGGAAGCCACCTGGCCCGGGAGCCCGCCAGGTCCCTACAAAGGGGGGCTTCCCCAAACCCTCTACCCGGGGCCCCCGCATAACCAGGATGGGGCCCCCCTCGCGGTCTGGAGGAAACCAAAACCCCCCCCCTCGTCCTCCTGGTGTCCGGCCCGGGGGCCCTAAAACCCCTCCCCAATTTCAAATCCCGGGTGGGTACAGTCCCCGGGGGAGTGGGGCACCTGAAAAGTGAAAATTTTCACATTGCTGTAACAGCTTCGATGATGTGGCGGGTGGCCCCATCTGAACAACTTTAAGCACCTTGTTCTATGGGAAAAAGTTTTTAAGCCAGTTGGCGGCTAATTTCCCGAAAAAAATCCCGGGGCAAGGTAAACAGCAAACGGGATATTCCCCGCGAAGCAGCGCTGATGGTTCGGGGGAACCAAATATTACTCCTTTCACTCATTTTGACCATGCGGGTTTTTATGCATTTTTTGTAGCGAAACAAAAATGCTTTTACAAGAAAATGCAGTTACCTTTGGGGGGAATCCAGTAGTCCCTGTTTATCCAAAATTATCACTTCCCAAAGGGCCCCACTTCCCAAAAGAAAAAAAAATAATTGCATAAAAAAGTAACTTTGCTTTGGGAAAAACGTCACCTGAAAACCCCTTTTAGTTCAAGGGTTAAAAAATGGAGTTGATCCACTTTGGTTTTAAAATAAGTGGACTGGGCGTCTTTATGAGGACTAGCACTGTTGCCTCAGAAATGGTCTTCCTCTGTGGTGATGGGGTGTGAGGCAGCGGATATTTCTTACATTTTTTTTCCCCTCCTCCTTCCCTTTTCCCAAATTTTCCCTTTAGACAGTTCCCCTTCAAAAAAGGGTGAGACAGCACTAGAACACAAACCCAAAAAATTCAAACATCTTAGCTTTTTATTTTTGGTTAATGTGTTTTCTAAAAAACCTGTTATCTAAAAAAGAACCAACTGTACATATTTTTTGTACCCCATAAAAAAACCTCCTCCAAAAAACTAAACTATTATTTAAAAAATCCTGAATCTAGAACAAAAAGATTTAAAAGGTCTTTTAGGAATTCCCAAATTTGGCTGAAGGAAAAACTTTTTCTTCATGGAAGGAAATGGAAAAAAAAAAAAATGTTTTATTTTTCTACTGAAAATTTTTTTTCTCATTTTTGGAAATACTGCAGCCTTGGCTAAAAAGGGATTAAACTATTTTGAGAAACCCATCATTTGTAGCAGCTGACTGATTTGATCCCATCTCTATGCTAATGCTCATGGAATGGGTGTGCAAAACTCAAATTCTCCTTTTTTGACTCCCAAAAGGGTTGATTGTCAATAGGCAAAAATATAGTTAAAAAAATAAGTTTGGTATTTTTTAAAATCCAAGCTATTTCTTTGCAGTCTAAAAGGGATATATTTTTCCCACATGGGAAACTAAATCTAAATTTAAATAAATTTAATAAGGTATTAGACTAGAGTCTCATTATAAAAAAAATCTTACATCCATTTTTTTTAAGCCAAAAAATTTAGAGTATTGAACTCTGTTTTGACCTGCTCTGCCTATCAAAGGTCAACTACCTACGGGGTTGCTTCCACTGCATGATTGTTTCAGCCCCCCGGGGGCCGTCCTCATTGTAGCCTGCACAATGGGGGGGAATCCCCCCCCTAGGGCTATGGAGTCCCCTTTAAAAAAACATCCCCAGGCACTGTTACTGGCATTATTGAATGCTGATGCCCCGGTCTGAATTGCCATTTTTTGTTCTATAAGGGGTAATGACTGAAAAAAAACACCTATGATTGCTTCTAATCTCTCCCAAAGTCAAAACTCATTTGTTGTTTTTTCAAAAATGTCTGCTGAATTGACAGGGGCAAGGGTTTTGTTTCAGTAAAGAGTGCAAACATGTAAGGGAAAACAATCAAATGACAAGACCTAAACAGACATTATAGCATTTTATATTTTTGGGTTTTTGGACTTCAGGGTTTTCTGTTGAAAAGTAAAAAGGAAATTTTTTTTTTTAACATAGATAATTTAAAAAAATTAACATAACATAAAAAATAATTAAAAGCTTCTAAAATATTAAGATTAAAATATAAATTATACTGTTAAGCAAATAAATAGGTCCAAACAAATAGTTAACGAAAATTCAGTTATTTGCATTATATTTTTGGGCTTTAATAAAATATAAAAAAAAACTTTGGACGGGGTAAGGTTTCAGGAAAACCCGTGATTCAAAATTTTAAAGCAATAACACAAAAAGATGCCTCCCGAAGGGTGGGGATCCAAAAAACAACTGGGCTGATGAATCAGCAGAAAAAGGGAACTTTTTTTATCTTGGTAGAATAATATATATATTGCTCTCTTTGCCCCATTGTATTATTAATATTAGAGAAAGCCTAATCTCACAGACTTCCCCTGTATATAACTTATGCCCCCCCTTCCCTTCTATATCTATAACCCGGGAATTAGATGTGGTTAAAAACAAGCAAAGTTAAGTTAAAATAAAATAATGTATTACTGATAATATTAATAAATAATAACAAAAAGCAAAAATACATTTTGAATAAGGGAACCATACAACCCCGATAAAATGGTGATGTGTAATTCAGGTGGCCCCAGACTTGTAATTTTAAAAAAGTCTCTAGTTAAGGCATGGTTTTTTGCTTAACTTTCAGCTCATGTCTGTTCAAATGGGCTGAGCTTGCTCTTCATTTGTGTTGTCTTCTTTATCACAGGTTAGCAAAAAATCTTCTTCATCATATGTTGGTTTTGAGAAAAGAATGTGGTTGAGCAAAAAAATTTATAGGTTTTTTTTGTCCCAAACCCCCACGGCCCAGACAGCCATACCTCAGACCAATGGGTGAAATAGGGGCATCTTATCTCCCCCCAAAACCATATTTAAACATCCCCTCCTTTCAGGGGGTTCAAAAAACTTTTGAGAGAAATACTCAAAAATGGTTTAAAAACACATCCCCCCCCAAAATTTTGTCATAAAATTACAAAGAAAACAGTCTTTTGGGGTGCAAAAACAAATACCCTCACCACTTGGCCCCAAATTTTAAAAACCTACAAAAAATTTATCCCGGTTATATGCAAAATCCCCCATCACAACAGCAACAAAAAGGGTTTTGCTGTAAGCAAGGGGCACCTGACATAATGGGTTTAAAATCTTAGTAAAAAATTTAGGCTTAACAAATATATAAGAAAATTTTTTAGAAATTAACCTTAGTGTAGAAATTAAGACAAATCAAGCATGCCAAAAAAAATTTATTAAATGAAAGCACATACTATATTTCTTTTTTGTTAAAAAACAAGCTTCCCGGTCACTAATTTTAATAAAGTTTGGAAGGGGTTTTTGAAAAAAAGATGAGGGGGAAACTCATATATGGGGGAAATTTAAGCCTTGGCCAGTTAAAAAAATGGGAACAGCATAGAAAAAAAACAAATTCCACAAAGGGGAAATTAAGGGAAAAATAAAGGGAAAAAAATAAAAGGGGTTTTGGAAACTCAAAGGGTTGGCCCGACAGGGGGTAGAAGGGAGTCAAAAAGATGGGGAAAAGACCAAAAAAAAGACCAAAAAATGGTAAGGAAGCCATCCCCCAGTCTTTAGACAAATCCCAAAAAAAGCCAACAGACACCAAGGGGGAATAATGTACAGTAAAACCAGGTGCAGAATGGCTAATCGAGCGGAAAATGATAAAAATTGTTATAACAACTTCAATTGCTGTAATGTTGGGGGTCAATCTCATTGGCGAATTGGGGTTTAGTCCCTGTTGTTGTTTTATTTTTCAATAAAGCCAAAACTCTGTCTGTCATCTCGAGTCCTAAAAGCCTTTATTTTTAGGTAAAAAAACCCGATGATGAATTTTTGTCACCCACAGATTGGTGACTTCCGATGTGGAAAAAGAATAACAAAAGGGAGCTGCGTGATTCCCGAAAGGGAGGGCGATGCTCTCCGAAACAGCCCGTTGGTGGGCCCTCTATAAGGTAAGCGATATTTTGCTAAACTTTGGTAAAGTTTCAGAGAGCATCCGCCCCTCCCCCGGGGAAAAAGAAGCATTTGGCCTTTTTTTTAAAAAAGAACGGTAGGAATAAAAACATGGGCAGGCAGACTTAATGGAATGTGTGGAGACTGTACAGCTTATGTGAATCTTGCTTGTATGAATGGTATGAATGAGAGTGCAGTAAAATAATGGGGTTTTAGTTTTGCAGTAAAATAATGGGCATTTAGGTTTTTTTATAAAGTAATGGGGTTTTTGGGGTTTTTGTTTTTTTTTAGTAAAATAATGGGAATTTGAGATTTTGGTTTTTTAAAAAGAAACGCCCGATCCCAGGGGACAGGGGGCGATTCAAAAATATAGCTCCCCTCCCATCCCCGGGGGGGGAGGCCTGCATTGTAACGGGTGGTGTTGAAATCCCCCTTTAAATACTAGGAGTTTACCCTGGAGCGGCGGCCGGGGTATACTAAACTTACGGTGCAGCCTTTTTAAAAAATTTTATAGGGTGTGGAATTCCTGAGCTAGCATTTTCTTGCTGGGGGCGAGATGGCCCCTAAAAATTCCCCTTTTTTCGAGGGGGGCAATTTTTGGGGAAAAAAAAGGTAGTTCCCTTTTAATTGTGCCACAGTAAAGGGGTTTAAATTTAGGTGCGGGAGGCCTTCTTTGCTGCCCGAAATTGGGCCCTTTTTTCCCCTCATTCTTTACCCACACGGTTCGAACGGGTCACTTTTTCGGGGCTTTCCCCGGGGAAAAGTACCTGGTACCTGGTCCTTTTTTTGTACAACCCCAGCCCCAGGGGTTCCAAAACGTGTTAACCGTTCCCAAAAAGTGACATATAACTCTGCTAATCAGGTTGGCTGGGAAAATCGTCATTATGCGTCACTGGCTATTCTTTTTTTTAAAGGTACAGAAAAGGGGGAAGTTTGAAATTCCCAGCCCCTGAGTGTTTGTAAAACCCGGGGAAAAATCCCTCCCCCCACTCCCGAAGCCGCGGTTAAAAAGTCCAAACAGGAAAGGGTTTTCGGCCTTTTTTCAAAATTGGAAGATCTGTAATATACCCGAATCAGCATTTTCATGTTACACCGGGAGTTAAAATTTCATTTTTGGGTTTTCAACAGTGATAAAAGGTTTGCTAGTGATGTGCTTTTTGGAAAGTTTTTAAAATTGGGGCATCGAGGCCCAAAGTGTTGTGGTTGTCTGCGTGTTGTTGTAAAAGGTTCCCGGTGTCACTGCAGTAGGCGGGCCAACTATAACTGCGTGAATAATCCCGCCTACTCCCCAAACGGTACTAAACGCGAGTCGAAAAGGGAAAACCCAGGCTGAACAGGCCCAACCAAGGGGGAAGGGTGTCTGAACTTAAAAAATTTTCCGTCCCATGCAGTGGGCGGGTTTAGAGAAAGGGGGTTTTTGCTTGGCAGAAAAATTTCCCGTTGGGGGTAAACACTTTCAAGTTCATTATAGAAGGTGGAGTGGGTGTGCTAGTACAAAGGGGCCCCGATAAGGGGAAATTTGAACTTTATTTTATTTTATATTTCTCTTTTTTGGGTAGGGGGAGGGGTACAAAAATACCATGTACTCAAATTCTTTTGGATGGGGGCTTTTTTGAAAAAGCGTTGCGATGTTTAAAACAGGGACAGATGCATGAATGTTTGGGGGCTTTAAAAAGCGACCCGTTGAGTGAAGCACACAGGTGCAGGTTTGGGGAAAAAAATGAATGGTACAGAATTTTAAAAAATATTTTAAAGGGGAAAAAAAGGGCATTGGGATTAGTACACTAGGTGCTGAAAAGGGGGGTTTAGTTTAATGTGGGGAATTTTTTGGGTTTTAACCATTTTTTGTGTAAAATAAACTATAATGATTAAGAGAAATATAGAGAACACCTGCGTGTGAAATAGCTATAAATAAATTTCACCTGGTGGGGGCAGCAACAGGGCAGGAAAAGAGAATAGGGGTTAAAAAATTTTTTTACAACCTGTATTCCCGGGGGAGAATAAAAGAACAATTAAAAAAAGATAAATATATATTTCATGAGAGTGGAGGAGGAAAAAAAAATTGCAGATTGGAGGAGAAACAAGAAAAATAGCAGGAGCTGTAGATCAAATTACAGGAAGAGTGCTGTGCCCAAAAACTGGAATTTTGAGACTCCCGGAGAAGTATAGTTCAAAAATTTATTACAGTGGTTATAATATTTTGGAAAAGGTTAGGCAGAAAAAATTTTTGGCACAAGGAAGGGTCCTGAAGATAAACGATAGGGGAAAACCCACGGCTACAGGGGGGTTAAAATGGGACAAAACGAGTTGCCTTTTTGGATATATTGGAATTTAAAGATCCCTTCCGCCAAAAAACTCATTGAAAAAAAATCTCAAAAATGGCATAAAGAGAACAAAAAAGGGTTTTTAAAACCCCTGGCTCGAAAATTCATTTAACCTGGAACTGTGCAAAAAAAGATAAAGACATAAAAAAACATAAAAAAAGATGTTGGCAAACAAAAAAATAAAGGAGAACCCGGGGAAATGGAAACGTAATGCAAATGTTTATTGGGGAAACAATGAAAAAAAACCATATTAGAAAAGAGCGAGTTGGTTTCTTTCATAAGGGAAGAAAAGGGGGGGAATCTCTTCTCTGCCTTTAAAGGGGTGTCTTTATTTCTCCCGATAGAAGGAAAAAAAGGGAAAAATTTAAAAAAACAAATAACGGTTTACAAATGAGAGGGGAAAATTAGGAGAAAAAGAAAAAACAGGGGCAGGAACAGCATTTGAGTACAGTGGATGAAACTGATTTTGTGACCCAAAATTTGAAATAACAATGAAAAAAGTAATTAAGGTTGAACCATTAAATAGCAAAAGCAATAAGTGTAGCCAGACACAAAATATATTTTTTAAATTTCCCCCCCCTCGAATAAGGAATGAATGATTTGTGTGTGTGACTGCATAAGCTTGGGGGAAATTTTTAGTGGGAAATAAAAAAAAAGCCACAGGTGCGGAGACCCGTGTGAGGGCCGAGGGGGAACTCCCGGAAAAAAATTTTGGTACCGGGGAACAAAAAAGTAATAAAACACATAGAGTGTGGTGGGTTTTGTAAATTTAAACATTTCTTCCGGGGAAAATACATTGAGAAGATTTTTTTCAAGGCGGGATCACTGTTAGGAAATTTCAACAAATAAAAAATATGTGAAAGCCAAAGTAGTTAATTAAGATGAATATAAATTAAAATCAGAGAAAAAATATTTCAAAAATATATAAGAAAAGCATGGGGCATGATCCACTTGACAAATTTCTTAAAATAAAAAAATTAATACCATGATTTAAAGTACTTTTAGTTGGCATGGGTTTCCTTCCTTGCAGCTGTAGGATTTTTGTAAAATTATCAAAAAACATAATTGACATAAGTAAAGAAAATTAAAAAAAAATACCGAGCATTCCCCGTAAATTAGAAAAGTATTATAATAAGATTTCGGATATTAAAATGTGAATTTTGAAAAAAAGGGTTAAAACCCCTTTTTTTTAAAAAATTTTATTCAGGTAAATAAAAACCCAAAAAATTTAAAAAACATAAAAAAAAAATTTTTGAAAATTTTTAAAAATTTTTTTGTTTTTTATATTTTTAAAATTTTGGGGAAAAAAATAAAATTTGAAAAAATATCATTAAAAAAAAAAAAAATTTCACTGTATTTAACTTCAAAGGTACCTTTGGGTAAACTAAAGTCTGTGTTTTTGAATAAAGTCTGTGCTGAACTTTTTTCCCAAAATTTTTGTGGCCCAATTATTTTGGTGGGAAACTTTCTATTATTAATTTTGTAAATGTGTTTTTTCTAAAATGTTTGGGGTCCTGTTGTTTTTTCTGTGGGTCGTGTGTGTGTGTTTGGGGAAATAAGAAAGTGAAAACATGGAGACTTCTGGGTAATGGTAATTATGATTTTTCTGAAAATGCCTTGTGCATATAAATTTCAAAAGCTTGTGACTAAAAAAGGGTTAAAATAATTTTGTATCAAAATTTTAGGGCTCTGGTAAATATGGGTTAAAATAAATTTAGTATGTGTAACATTTTTATAAAATGAAAAATGCATCCCCTTTTAATTATGCAAATGTTTATAAAATATCCGGGGGCATCTTTCCTTGGACCCTGATCAAGTCTTGGAAAAGTGCACTTTTGATAACTATAGCATTCAAAGGGGAAAAATGCTTTTCAATTTCCCTTTTGTCCTTTTTTTTTTGTTTTTGATGTGTGTTGTGAAAATTTTCATTATGGGGGTTATTACAGTGGAAGGGGTTTGGTGCAGTGGGTTTCTTTTGGTAGAGTTCGGTTTATATGTGATTTTTTGTTGAAGCTTACATGTTATTTGTTTTGGGGGAATATTCTCAATGACAAATTTAGCTCCCCTTTTTGGGGAATTCCATCTTGCTTGGGAAGACAGTTGATTTCTCTAGTTGGATTTGCCCTTTGGCCTTGGGAATAGGATCACCAGGAAGAAATTCCTCATTATTGCTGGGGTCATTCTGCCAATAGTCTCCTTGATCTAGGGAAACCCACACCATTTGGGGCTGAGCAGGATGGGGTTATGTTTCTAAGGGGTTAAAACTAAGCGTCATTAGAGGGTGTTTTATATTCGTTTATCCCGATTGGGATTTTAAAGTGAGAATGGAACTTTCTTTTTTTTCAAATTCATTTTTTTTTTATGATTCCTTTGCTGCATTGTTTAAATATGGTTTTAACAATAAATAATAAGTAATAATAATTTAAAAAACCTGGGGTAAGGTTGAATGTGTTAAAACAATTGGTTTGGATGATTTTGTGTTTTGTTATATAGCAGGGTTATTCAATTGGCGGCCCCCGGGAAAAATTTTGCCCAAATCAACCTTAAATGGCCCAGCCCTTGGTTTCCGCCCATAGATAATAAATTTAATATATATTATTCATAAATTGTTGTTTTTAAAATAATTTAATATAAATATATATATTATATTAATATAAAATATAGTATATTAATATAAAAATATTTTATTCTATGGTCCCCCAAAAAAGCGCATTCCCCCCTTTAAAATTAAAGCCGCAACAAAAAAATGCAGGCGTGCCCCGGGGTAAACTTAGATTTATCAATAAAAATTTTTCTCAACCAAACGTAAAATTGCCAATGAAAACCGTAAAATTTAACCCTGCCTGGACACAAAAAACATTTTACAACCCCTCCAAAGCTAAACCCTGTGTTTTAAATTTTTAATGAGTGGTTTAGTATTTAAAATTCAAGTTTAAAGGGATCATGTTGAGAAACACCCACTTTTGCCCAATTTTCCAGAGGGGTCTCAAAAGAGGGCTGCAAAGTGCAGGTTTGATTGCATCTTACAACGGGGCATTTCTCCATGGTGCGGTCATTCACAGCCCAAAAGAAACTGCAGCATCCCCCGTGTTCCTGGATACTGGCAAAAAAAAAGGGCCCTTCACAGACTCTGGGAAAAAATTTAAGGACTGTATGCTGGCTGTCGTGGATGGGGGATAAATAAGGGTAAAATTTAAAATGGGGGTATATCTGCTTAAAAACGTCCTTAAGGTCTTTAAACATTTGTAGGGTTGAAATTTTTTCTGCAGATGTGTTGGGAAAAGCTGTTAGGAGACCTGATTAAGCTGATACCCATGTCTATAGCAGTAGATGGTGTAACCCAAAACGTGCTGCTCGGGTTTTGCATATATGTCCGTTTTTTTATGGCAAATGCTTCCGGGAGGAGCTGCTTTTGGCAAACTGCCGTTAGGACACACAACTGGCGTATGGGCTTTGCAAAAATTTCCGCCTTTTTTTAAAAAATGGCAATTAAGCGTGTGTGCATCTTGTGACGATGGGGCTCCGTCCATGACAGGAAAGTGAAATGGTTTTTGGGGGCACGTTGGTCCCCTGTTGCACCTCAAAATTGATCTCCCACTGCATTGTGCTAAAAGGGGTTGTTTAAAATTAAACCAAGGCCCCAAAACGGACTGCGTTTAATGGCTATAAATTTAATTTTTTTTCGCTCCCCCATCAAGCCTCCAACACCCGCTTATTCCGCATGCTGCTGTCAGAAATGGGCCTGAGGGACCACGACCTTCTTTTGCATAATGGCGTGGGGGGCTGTCCCAAAAGGGAAAAACACTGGGCGTTTCTGGGCCTAAAAAGAAGAGATCATAACTTTTTCCGGCGGGAAGCAAAAAAGGCAAAAACCCAAAGCCTGCTTTCTGGCGATATATTCAAACACCTGAGCGATCTCAATTTGGGACTACAAGGCGGAAACCCAAAAATGTCATCGACCTTGTGGGCGAATCGGGGCATTCAAAATTAAAAATGGACCCCCCTGATTTGAGCACGGGGGAAAGCTGCATTTTCCAAAACCCCCGCCCAAAAGCATCTCCCCGCCAAAAAACGGATGTGATGACGAAATTTTATTCGATGTTGAAAAATAACTTTGCTGGTCCCTTGGATGGACTTGAAAACGCCCCCGGTTTGGGGTTTTTTCAGAACCCCTTCACTTTTGCAATAGGCGGGGACTTATCCGCCAAACTAAAAACTGGTCCCCTTTCCCTTTGGCCGGGGAAAATTTACCGAACTTGTTGACATGCAGTGTCTGTAACCATGGCATGGGCTTTCCCCCTACCGGGGGCCCGCAATGTTTTTTGGGCGGATCAAGCACATCAGTTCCCAACATTAAAAATAGCGATTCATGCTCATTTTGTTTGGATCAACCAAAACATGCAGGGCAAATTTTCACATGAACTCCATAAAAAGCAACTCTTGTTGCTCCTGACTGACCATATTCCCCAATGCCTTGAAATTTCATTGACAACCTTTCAGCCTAAAGTCCTTTATTGTTCAAACAAAATGTCACTTCCCCTAAGTCAGCAGGGTAACTTTTTAGCCTACAATACATCAATATAAATTGGGGTTCTTAACAGAGGCATGCCTAATCACACATGGTGATTTAAAATATGTTCCCTCAGTGTTGTTATAGTTTGAATACTGTGCACTTTTTTAGATGTTCCTGGTCAAATGTGTCAAAATTGTTTGTTTTTTTTTCAAAAGGGAAAAAGGGGTTTTTTCTAATAGCCTACTACTGTGCACTATTTTGTTTTTTGCACTTTGTGATCAGATAGGTCAGTTTTTTTTTTTTTTGTAGGTTAAAGGGGGAAAAAAGGGGGGTTTCCTCAGATTCCCGTTAATTCAGCTCTTTTTGGATGCACCCCTTTTTTCCCAAACTGGCCAAAAATTAAAAAGGAAACAACGAATAAACCTTTTGTTTTCAATAAATTTGTTTGTGTTGTTTTAAAATTTGTATTTTAGAAAACCCTTTTCCACTAAAATATTTTCCCAGCTAACCTTCTTGGTTTGACAATCCGGGCCCCAAATAATTTGTAATTGAATAGCCCTGTTATATAGTGTAAAAAGGGATCCTATGTTTGTATTTAGATAAGTTTCAGTGTGTTTGAGGTATTTGTAAAATATTGATGTTTCTGGGAAAAGGGTGGAATGATTTATATTAATGTGGAAAAATCAAAAATTTTTTGAAATTAAAAAACTCTTAATTCCCAAGTTAAAAAAATATGAACTGGTGGTTAAAAGGTCTCCAAATTAGGTATGATACTATATGAGCACCCCTTTCTTTTAATTTCTGGAGAATCTGATAAAAAGGGGGATTTTAATTTAAAAAGGTAAATTTCAATAGAAGGGCATTTTTAAAATAACGGAGTGAAGCTGAAGAAAAAAATGGCTTCCCGTCCCGGGTAGTGGTCCCTGCTAAAATATGCTATAAAAAAGGGAAAAAAGGGGGGTTTAAATAAGAAGAAAAACAGACTTTCTCTTTGGGTCCAAAATTTTGAAAAGCGTGTAACAAAAATCGAAAGATAATAATGAAAATGGTGCAAAATCAACTGACTTTAGCAGTAAGGGTTTTGAGGGAAAAAAGGGAAATGTATGTAAATGAAGTAGATTTAAAATATTTTCTTAGTTTGAGATTCTGGGAAAAATGTACCTGATAAAAATGGGTTCTTCATTCTAAATATGGGGAATTTCAAATTTCTTAGAGGCCTTTATAGTAAATAAATAAAACCATTTTCCTTAAAAGGGCATTCTGATATATTGATTTCTTTCTCCATTTTTTCCCTTTTTGGGGTTAAATTTACATGTTTTTTGTGAAATATTTGGAATACTGGTATCACAACAAAAAATTAATGGAAGGGTTCACTTTTATTTTTGATGTATTAATTAAATATTGAATGAGACATTTTTTTAAGATTCTAAAAACTAAGATCCCAAAAGTATGTTTATTTTAATTAAATAATTAGTAATGAAAAAAAAAAAGAAATATTACTTGGGGAAAAATGTACAGAAACTTTTTAAAATTTAGATAAAAGTCATAAGGGGTTTAAAATGGAGTCCCAAAATTATTTTTTCTGCTAAAAAACCCCTTTTAAATAATTTAAGGGACTTTGAATGGGGAAGGGGTACAATATTTTTTCTTCCCCTGACCTTTTAATCTTAATATATGGTCCCCAAAAATCTCAAATATGAACATCTTGTGTAAAAAGAAAAATTCTTTAGGGCTTTATACATTTGGTAAGCCCTTTTTAAAAATTTGAAAATGGGGGGAAAAATTTGGGGCCCTAATTTTTTTTGTTATATTTAATGTAAAATTCCTAGTGCCTCGTGAAAGACAAGAAATTTAACCAGAGATTGGGCTTTTGATAAAAAGGGCTGCAGATAAACTAATCATCTAACTCCAAAAGGGGAACCCAGCCCAAACAAAAGGGGAAACAGAAAAAAATCAGGCCATTTTATCAGCTGACTATTGGACAAGGTACCTTGATTCCAGTTCCCGGCATCATGGATAATTGCTTCCAAGAGTCAACTGTGCTGGTGATGTTTTTTAGCCCAACAGATTCTTGAATTCCCAATCATAGATGAACGCCCGCTTTTGGGCCCAAAACTTCGAGACATGGTCCCCTTTTTCCTGGGATATTGGACCCCAACACCCCTTAATCCCTTTTTAGAGAAAAAATTTGTCCCCTTTTTTCTCTGCAGGGAATGTTTTTTTGGGGAAACCTACTTTGACTGTCCGGGTTGTTTGACAAATAACAACATCTTTTAATTAAAAAAATTTGAACTGTAAAAAATTTAAAAGGTATAAAAGGAAAACTATAATTATTTGCAACAAAAACAAAAATATAGGGACTCCTAAATAATGTTTTTTAAAGAATGTTTTTCATTAATGGGGGGCTAAATAATTTTTAGAATTTAAAGTGGGTTTAAAAAAGAAAATTTTTTAATGGGGGTTTGATTCCTTCCGGGGATTTAATTTTGAGATAATAAGTTAACCTTTTGGACCAATGATTTTTTTATTTGAAAATTAAAAAAATTTAATCTAATATAACATAAGAATCTATTAAGTTTTAAATGATTGTCATTGCAGGGGGATTCCATCAGGGGTTTGTTAAGGGGCAGTCCAGTTTAGATATTCCAAAGGGTTTTTAATTGTATTTTTATAACAAATAATGTAGAAAAATTTACATTTAAAGGGACATTTAATTAATTTAAAAAAAATAATAGTAAGCATATGGGATGGTAAAAATAATAGTATTTTTTGGGGGTAAAGGAAACCCACTATAGGGCAGAACATCCATAACTTTTAGAATGGGGTAAAACAGTTTAAGGGTAACATGTTGATGGTATTTCAGGTCAAAGGTTAACCCTTTGGGGTAGTATTTTATGGGAAAAAAATTTAAATAAATAATAATCTGACCCATAGGAGATGGACTGTCTTATAACGTGGTTTAAAGTGTGGTCTGAAATTAAAAAACCCCGATGAAGTCTGAACATTTCTGTAGATTTGAAATCCTTAATAGGGAAACCCTTGGGGATAACCCCTTTAAAAGAAATTGGAAAAAATGTGACCTCAAAAAACCCCGTGATTTGCACTTTGGAAGGTAGTGCTGACATCTTCCCAAGGGGGGATTGCCCCCTATCCACAGAATAGCCATTAATGTGGTAAGGTGGTTCAAGGTGAGACCACAACTGGGTGTATATTTGGGGAATTTATGAATGGTGTGTTAAGATGTGGCATGGTGAGGTGTTAAAGGGCTTTATCTTGTTTTCCCTTTTTTAAAAAGGGAACCCCAAAGCAGGGGAACAGGGTTATTTAAGATAAATATGTTTTTGCCATCTGTTTACCACCAACAATATTATTTATAGGTCTGATTGTGGAAAGAAAAAGAACAAGGTACATTAAATAGTGTGAATGGCCCGGGCCCTGTACCCCGGGCCCAAAACCCCAAGGGGGGGTGGGGCCCCCCTTCGCATGGGGGTCCCCAGAAACCAGCAGGGCATTATGGACCATTTTAGTTTTTGTGCACCGCCCCGCTGGATGCCATGGGGGCCCCCGAGGGGGGAGCTGCAGGGAGGACCGGGAAAAAATTTTTCATGCCCTATGACCCCGGGAAATTGTCCCAAAGGGAAAAAGGGGGAACTTCCCGGGGGAAACATTTTACCCTGACCGGGGAAGGAAAAAGGACTTGTGGACTGTTGGGGAAGGGAAAACCCCCCCGGGGGCAAAAGGGGAAAATAAAAGGACTTGGGGGGTCCCAGGCGATGAAGGCCGAGTTGGGGGGGGCGGGGGGGCCCAAACGTCTGGGAGTGGGGATTTGTCATTGTTTATTTTTTTTATTGGAATATTTGGGAGTGGGGTGCTTTGTACATTTTTGATATAATAAATATCATTATTGGACTTTTTCCAGTGTCTGGCGTGGGGTCTAGGGGGGCAAGGGGGCGGAAGCATATATTCTGTTACAGTTAAAGGGGAGCCCCCGGGGTTCTCTGGCGTCAGTTTGGCAGAGGACCTGTATTTAAAAATTTTAAATGTGGACGAATCCCCGGGAAGGGGGAAACGTCGGGAAAAACCCGGGGAAAAAGGGCCCGAAACCTCCCCCTTTTTTAAATCTATAATGGGAAAAAAAAGACAAAACCGGGCAACAGCACCAGCGGAAGGTTCCCTGTTGTCATGGGGACACTTTGGGATGAAACGACAGGGGACTACCCGGATGGGGGGAGGACTCCCGGGCGGGAAAAAACCTACAAGGGGATTTTGCAAAACGTGAAAAAATTTAAAAATTTCCCTTTTGTACCATGCCCTACCTCGGGGAAACCGGAGGTTCCTTGGGGGTGGGAGAATCTCCCGAAGATAGTGTGGGGGCTTTTTGCGGGCAGGCGGACGAAAAGGACTTCCCCATTCGGGTGCCCGGGGAGGACACCCGGGGAAAAAACCCCGAAGGATTCCAGAAAAGGGGGCGTTCCCTGTCCAGCTGTTTTAACCGCCCAAGAAAAAAGCGGACTTGATTTTCCGAAGGAGAATTTGGGGGGGCACTACTCAACCAAAAAAAAAGGGGGAAAGGAAAGGGGGGAAATGGCTGGTGATCTGCCGACAAATTAATTAAAAGGGAGGTCGCGGTCGACCAAAAATGGCGGCCCCGGGCCCGTCTTTAGGGAAATCCCAAATTTCCCCGAAACCCGTCCGGGAACCCCTCAGGAAAAGTGCCCCGGCCAGGGGAGTTCATTGGGTCCCCGGGGGGCCCGGTTGGAAACCAAAGGGAAAAACCCGGCCCAATTAACTAATTATTTTGGCGATGCGGGGGAAATTCCCAAAAATTTCGAGCCCGTGCGGGGGTTTTTGCAGACTTTAGGCGATTAAAAAGATGCGTTGGAGATCTGGGGGCGGCGGCGGCGCCTTTAAGAAAAAAAGCGTGATACCTCCCGGGGGTGGACGAGAGCCTCCCGTGTTATGTGATTTGGCCCGGGACAGACAGGTAATGCCCGGGGCCCTATATAAAATTTAAAGGGGGGGGGGTGATCCGGGGGGCTTTTTTAAACCCATTGGGGGGCCAAATGGATATTTTGCCCTACAAGAGGCGAAAAAAATTTACGGGGCGGGGGAAAAGGAACCCATCGAGCCAGAGCAGCTGGTTGGTGCTGTCTCTTGGGCGGTCGATCCTAAAACCCCGACCCATTTGTTTATAAATCAAAACCGGGAGACAGTAAAAAGGGGTCTCTTTCATTAATAAGACCCAAATTTGGGCAAGCCCCCGGTAAACTAAAATCCTTTGAATAAAGAAAGGGGGCTCCCGAAAAGGTGGGAAAAAGGGGGGGAGAGGCAAAAGACCCCGAAAACCCCTCCTTGGGGGGGAAAGGGTGGAGCTGACCATTCCCCAGATGTTTCAGGTTCGGGAAAAAAGCCAACCAAGGGGGGGATTTTCGTCGGTGCTACAATTGCCATGACCCGGGGCCGAAATTGGGGCCCCTGTCCCCGGGGAGACAGGAATTTTTTTGTCCCCAAAAGGTTTTCTTTTTGAGGACGGGGGCAGCGCCCCGTCAGATCCCCGGGTGGGGTCCTCTTGGAGGAAGACTTCCCTCTTCCGGGGCCCAGCCGGGTCGAATCATAATTAAATCGCTGGGGGGGGACTGTAAGATATGGCCGGCCATGTACCCCCCAATACCCCAAAACCCCGGGTGGAGCCCTCCCCTTTCAGCATGGGGTCCCCAGAAGACCAGCAAAGGGGATTATGGAAACCCTGTGGGTTTTTTGCACCGCCCCTGCTGGATGCCGGGGGGGCCCCGGGGGGGAGCTGCAGGGAGGACCCCGGGTTTTTCGCCCCATGACCCGGGGAAATTCGTCCCAGGAAGAAACGGCCCGGGGTTCGGGGGGGTTTACCTGACCCCGGGAAGGGAAAAAGGACTTGTGGACTGTTGGGAAGGGGAAAATGGGGCAGGGGGGAAAATAAAAAAGGGCTGTGGGGGTCCCCCGGCATGAGCTGGGGGTTTGGGGGGCAGGGTGGTAAGCGTCTGGGAGGGGGAAATTTTTCATTGTTCATTGTTTATTGGAATATTTGGGAGTAGAGGGTGCTTTGTGCACATTATTTATATAATAAATATCATTTTGGACTTTTTTCCTGGGGTCTGACGTGGTGTCTGGGGGTGCAAGGGTGCGAGAAGCATCATATTCTGTTACAATAGTTATTTCACCATATTTAGGAATTGGGACCCGTTCTGTTGTCTGTAAATCCCCTCTTAGAAAGGAAAGGTAAAAACCCAAAATACTTAAATATTATTTAGTTGAACCTGGGAATCATGGGGACTCATGTTTGTTTTAAGCAGAAATTACTGCAAAAGGTTTGGATTTTGAATGGTATTTTGTTGTTTATTACCCGTTTTTTTAATTAGTTATTACTAGAGTTGCTGTCAAACAGGTGTACATCCCAAATTTTTTGAACCCTGGACATCTTTGGGTACAGATTTTGATTTCTTCTTGATGACAATGTGGATAATGGGAAAAATTAAACCAGAAGAAACTCCTTTGGTGAAGTGCTAGTAACCCTGTCAGGGGGGTGACCCTCTATGGTCCTTTAAAATACTTGGGATGAAGAAAAAATTATTTCACTGGAAAAGTAATTCTCCAAGTGAAAAAAAAAGCCCTTATTATTTGGGCAATTGTTTTTTTAAATTTAAAATCTTCTGTTTTTTTCTTTCCATCATGAAATTTTGTTATATTCCCTTGTTGTTTAATGTTATCTGCATTTCCCATTGATTATATATTTTTTTACTGTTAGGGTAGGGCCAGGAAGCCTTTTACTCCCCTTAGTTGATTGATGGGAGATGTTTGGCCCAATTCCACCAGAGGAGGGGGATGGGTGTTGAAATTTGGGGAACTTTGAGGGGGGGCCTTTTTGGGCTCCGGGAAAAATTGAACCCCAAAATCTACCTTTTTTTTTGGGGCAGGTTAAAATGTTTAGGGGTTGAAAAGCCTGAAAAGGGGGGAATTAGAGGGGGTAAATTTTTTTATTAACAAAGATAATGAAAATTAACATAAAAAGAGCCCAAAAATAATTAAAAGCTTCTAAAATATTAAGATTAAGCATAAAATAGAATGTTAAGCAAATAAGATGGGGCTAGCAAATAGTTAACTTAAAAAAAAAAAGTTATATTTTATTATTTTTGGGAAAAAAAAGTAAAAATTTTAAAAACCCGCTTTTTAGCAGGATAAAGGGTTTGGGGAACACCTGTGATTCAAGGCTAGGAAAATTTAAAACAGAAGATGTTTTGAAGGCTTGGGGGTCAAAAAACAGCTGGGCTGATGAAGCAGCAGAAAGGCAACAAAAGGCTTTTGCTGTAAAACAGAAATTTCCCGACATAATGCATGGGGAAAAAAATCTTAGTAAATTCAGGCATTAACAAAATATTAGAAAAAATATATTAGAAATTAACCTTAATTAGGGAAAATTAAAAACAAGTCAAGCATGCCAAGCAATGATTAAATGAAAAAACTTTTTTTTTTTTAGTTAAAAACTTAAGCTTCGGGGCACTATTTAAAAAAGTTTGGAAGGTTTTTAAAAAAGAAAAAAGATGAGGGGGAAACCCATATTTGGAATTGAAGCCTTGGCCGGTTTGAGAAAATGGGGAAAAGCATAGAAAAAAAAAAATTCCCCAAAGGGGGGGGATAGGAAAAGTAAAGGGAAAAAATAAGGGTTTTCCCCTGGAAACTCAAAGGGTTGACAGACAGGAGTAAAAGGGAGTCAGAAGATGGGCAAGAAACTCATTCGGGGGGGTCAGAAAAAAAAGGGAAAAGACATAAAAAAAGTCAAAAAATGGTAAAAAGGGAAACCATCCCAGTCTTGAAAAAATCAAAATAAAAAACAGACCCAAAAGGAATAATGTACGATTAAAAACCCGGTGCAAAAACTAATGAACGAGGCCAAAATGATAAGAAAATTACATTTCCTTACATATTCAAAATAAAAATTTTACAAGTGAAATCTTAATATTTGTTGGCCAATGAAGACCTTTATTCTTTTACCTTCTACTCTGAAACATACAGGGAGGCTGAACTGAACAAAAATACCTTAGATAAACCCTGATCTGTACATCCCCTATTTTAGTAAATAACTCTTCAAATCAATGGGTACAAAATAACCAAAAATAATCTTGACTACTATAAACATTAATTTGACAATAAACACACTTGTATTTCTGAACTCAGAGTGTATTTGTTTTGAATCTCATTCCACCACAGTTATTTAACAAATGTCAGTATTTAAATACATTTTGCTTTTTGCAATAAACCAAAATTACCAAATGACTTGAGCTTCTTAATTTAGTCAGCCAATATATTTATTCTAGAATCATCAAGTGGAGAAAATAATTCCAGTGCTTACATCATCTCCCCATTCAGAAGTGTGTTCAATAGGAAATTACTGTTTTTGCCAATAACCTGATGCTGTATCAGATTAACTGGGACGGGACACATTTTGCTCTAAATCAGGGCGTCAAGCTCAGATCCTGGAGAGCTGTAGTGTCTGCTGGTTTTCATTCTAGCCAATTTCTTAATTAGTAGTACATTACTGCTGTCGATGAAACATGCTTATTTTGTCTCACATCGCATTTACTTGATTTTTTTACAGTTTAGAAGAGTTAAATGCTTCTTTTTTAACAGTGCTCTCCAAAAAAATAAAATCAACATTTTTGGAAAGGTTTGGTGTGACGGAATGAGAGCAATAAGAAGCCATAGAATCAAATAACAAATTTTGGTGTAAAGCTAATTATTTAAATCATCCATATTGAGAAGAGAAAAAAAACACAACAAATCTGGAATATTCCGCTGGCCTTTTATTCAATAATTAAAGGAATCTCTCTCCACGCAAAAATGACTTTTTTTTGTTACTTCATATAGTTTGTTTTGGTGGCCAAGAAAGCTTTTTAATGTCATGCTTCTGTCGAGAAAATAAATCAAGTTTTGGATAGAATAGGAGCCAATAGTGCACAATGCTGGAGAACAGCAAACAATATCAAAAATTGTTTGAAAACGGGACTCTTCACCAATAAATGAAGGCGAGGAGCTAGTGCCCGTGTGAAGGACTTCGCCTTTATGCAATACTTTCATTTTCCAGAGTTATTTAGTTAACAGTAATTTAGAAAAAATTACATGCGTTTTGCAAGTTGTGAGCATAACTACTAGATGACTTGACATGCGAAATATCACAAATGACTAACATGAGATTTTTTCGTAGACATTTTCAATAATGTTTGCTGATGTACATAGATGGTTACCATTGGGTCCTGTTCTAAGTGAAATAGTTATGTCTGTACTCCACGGAAATGGCCCTAGCACTGGCACCTGTGGAAAGCCACTCTTAACACCAGCCAATTCTGATAAGGTCCCTTGCACCATCACCCACTGCTTCCAGAGTCTGAGCCAATTCTGCACCCATCTAAAAACATCACCCTAAATTCCCACTTCTTTTAGTTTGATGCCTAACCTCTCATGAGGCAGCTTATCAAATGCTTTGTGAAACAATATCAAATGCTCCACTTTGATCATATTCTTTTGTTGCTTCCTCGTAGAATTCCAGCATGTTTGTAAAACATGATCACCCTCTTCTGAACCCATGCTGACTGTTCAGAAAAACTCCTGTATTTTCCATGTGCTACTCAATATTGTACTTAATAATTCCTTCCATTAATATTTATTGTGATACATATTAAGCTTACTGACCTATAGTTGCTTGGATCTACCCAGTCACACTTTTATATAACTGGATAATATTTGCCATTTTCCAGTCCTTTGGAATCTCCCCAGTGCACAGTGACTTCCTAAAAATACGTGTCAAGGGTTTATACAGTGCATTTCTCATGTGATTTCTCAGTTTTTTTTATTTTTAATAAATTTTCAAAAACCTCAAGTAAACTTTTTTCACATTGTCATTATGGGGTGTGGTGTGTAGAATTCTGAGGAAAAAAATGAATTTAATCCATTTTGGAATAAGGCTCTAACATAACAAAATATGGAAAAAGTGTTGCGCTGTGAATATTTTCCGGATGCACTGTATAAGTACTCTCTGGTCTCCTTAAGAACAAGGGTAAATATTAACTGGTCCTAAGTAATTCAGTACATCCTTAGCAGTCCCGTTTACCGCTGAGAGGTTATCTATTATACTTCTTTACTTGTGAAAATCTCATAAAAATGTGAGTTTACAGCATTAGCAATTTCATTGTCTGTATCTTTTAATTCCTCTTTACTATTCCTGATGCTCTTCACCTCCTCTTTAATGGTTCTTTTACTACTAAAATACTGAAAGAATCTCTGTGGGTCGTCCTTCGCCTTATCTGCTATATTCATATCCAACTTTCTTTTTGCCTCCCTAATATTCTACTTAATGGTTCCCATCATTTTCTCTTATGCTCTATGATTCACTTTGGAGTAATTAGTCTTACATGGCTTATACAGCCGCTTTGTCCTTTGTAGCTTCTTTTTTCACACTATTAACCCATTGTCAAGTTTAAATTTCCTATTAATTCTAAATTTAGGTATGTGTTCCACTGCTCCTTGACTGTCTCCACACTTAAAAGCTTAGCTCAGTCTATCCTCCTTAGACTCTGCTGCAACTGCTCAAAACTTGCCTTACCAAAGTTAAACTTAATTTTAGTCTTCATTATTGCAAAATACTAAATCCACCTCAAGTTAGTGCTTTAACATGCTGTGTTAAAAACAGTCACTGATTACTTCTAAAAACTCTTGCAAGGTCCCCCATGAGTATAATATCCCCCTGTAAAGTTGCCTTTTCAATATTACTAAAAATGTGTGTTGAAATTACTCTCTGCATTGGGTGGTCCATACCACACTCCGAAAATAAGGCCTCTTTCTGTAATGCTTTCCAGGAGAAGCCACATGTCCTCACTAAGATGGTGCTCATCATCCAACAGAAGAGGACTTGCATTTAAATTCTGTTTGACATAAACATCAACCCCACCTTTTTTTCGGTTCTGTCCATCTTTCCTAAAAATGTGTATCCCTTCGAAGTTATAATCATCCTCATCTTTGTTATTTAGCCAGATTTCTGTTATTGCTATAATATCATAATTATTGTTCTGCTACAAACAGCTCCAACTCATTTGCCTTATTTTTGATACTTGTAGCATTAAAGCAAGCTATTTTTATGTATTACTCATTTTACAGTTAAATGTGGGGTTAGAATTTACATTACTGTGCATTTTTGTTTCTACACCGTTGTTTGTGCCTCCATGTACAGTTCTAAACTTGACCTGTCCTAAACTTCCTAAACTCTCCACACCCAACAACCCCAAACACACACACATTCTTTAGTTTAAACAATCCTCGACTAAGCCTACTCATATGCCTCCGCAATTCAGTTCAGATGTAACCTGTAGTGGCAGAATAGGTCCCATCTGTCCCAAAAGGAATCCATATGCCCCATAAACCTATACCTTTCCACCCTGCACCAAGAATCGAGCCATGCATTAAGCCTTCTGATTTCCTCAATCTTACCTGCACTGGCACAGGCAGAACTTCAAAGAAAACTACCTTGTCAGTTCTGCACCTCAGCCAGACACCACATTAGTAGTACATATAGATAGCAAGTGTCAAAAGAGGTGTGAATTTGATTGATGACTTTAAGCCCCGCCCCCAAATATGACGGATGCCATTAAGCCCCGCCCCAAAATATGATTTATGAAATATAAAATATGAAAATATGATTTATGAAAATATGAAAATATAATTTATGTAAATATGAAACTATAAAAGTATGAAAATGTATTTATAAGCTATAAACTTAGGAAACGTGGGTTTATTTTATAAACATTAGGTTCAAAATTAATATTGTGAAATTAAATATACACTTATCTTGCAGTCATAGCTATGCTTATGTGTAACTTTCTGAAAATATTCACACCCCCGCGCTTATAAACTCACGACCTCATTTTATAAACATTAGATTCAAAATTAAATATTAATTAATTAAATACACACATGTCTTGCCGTCATAGCTATGTGTAAACTTTCTGAAAATATTCACAGGCCCGCGCTAAGATATAAACTCACGGCCACATTTTATAAGCACTAGATTCAAAACTAATTAAATATACACTTATCCAGCGTGCAAAGCCACGCATATGTACGACTACATAAAAATGCTATAAAATATTCACACAACCGCTCTAAGTTATAAACTAATAGTAAGAAAATAAATATACTGTAATATCCCTTCCCAGACGGGCAAGTGGTAGTAAATTATCAAATAAAAGAACTAATCAATGGTTTATATTCACTTTCCTTCTTACTTCAACAAGCTGACAACCACAACGTTGTCAGGACAAAGAAAAACACGCACCACTAAAAACCCTACTCCCATACAAGAAAATAAAATTTTCTAAAAACGATATGGACTCTCTGCTCTAAGTTATAAGATCACGACACAGCCATAACTAAAAACGATTTTCACTCCACCTCTAAGTTATAAGTTCACGACAAGAGTCTTTCCTTCACAGCCATAACTGAAATGATGTTCACCCCCTGACACCTCAAACCAAACTAAGCTCACGGCACAGCCATAACTAAAAACGATTTTCACTCCGCCTCCAAGATATAAGTTCACGACGCGCGTCTTTATCTTTCCTGCACAGCCATAACTAAAATACTCACCCCCTCAAACCAGACTAAGTTACAAGATCTCGACACAGCCCTAACTAAAAACGATTTTCACTCTCCCTCTAAGTTGTAAACTAATAGTAAGAAAATAAATATACAAATTTCTAAAAACGTTATAAGCTGCATTAGAATCAAAAGCACGAAAATACATGGCCACTCCAAATGCCTGAACGCCTCTTTGTAAATTTCACCGTTTCAAAAAGACTCGTTTTTCAATTACGTACTTCCCCCATCGGAATGCACCAAACATGATCGATCACGGCCTGTCTCTTAATTTAATTACCAGGCCATGACAAGGCAGTGCCTTTCTGATTACTGGCTGTTTTAGGCATCAGCCAGACGTTACAGCATTTAGGTCCCCAAAGGGAGTCGGCGCCTTTCATTTTATCAATTAACAAAAGTCTTAATCTAATTTAATTAAACGTGTTCTATTTTTTTATATCATAAAGTAAAATATTTATTCTCACCCCGAATCAAAGCGATTAAGAATATATACACTCCTTCTGATTTTTACTAAAATTCTTAACACGCTTTTCAGCACTGTCTCTGCGAACACCCCACTAAAATTAAATATACAATTTTCTAAAAACGATAAGGACTCTCTGCTCTAAGTTATAAGTTAACGACACGCGTCTTTCCTGCACAGCCATAACTAAAATGATGTTCACTCCCAGCCCCCTCAAACTAAGATATAACTAAAAACTATTTTTACTTACCCTCTAAGTTATAAGTTCACCACAAGCGTCTTTATTTGATAAGCACTAGATTCAAAACTAATATTAAATATACAGTACACTTATCCTGCATGCAAAGCCACGCATATGTGTGACTTTCTAAAAAAAATTCACTCCTAAAGTTCTAAGTTATAAACTCACCATACACGGTCTCAATTTATAAACATTAAGAAATTAAATACAGTATATACACGTCTTGCCGTTATACTGTAGCTATGTGTAACCTTCTGAAAATATTCACAGACCCGCGGTAAGATATAAACTCACGACATACGACCTCATTTTATAAACACTTTTCATGCCTTTTAGTCATGTATAGTTCTGCGTAGCTGTAACTGTCTTAAAAACTCTATAAAGTGAAATATTCAATTACCCGCAAGTGTGCCTCCTTTTATAAATCCGGGGAAATACATTTTCTTTCACCGCCATGAGAACACATTTGGCCGTGAATTTTAAATGGGAACAAACTTTCTTTCACAGAACATGGTTACCTCTGGTATTAAACTTCAGTTGCAATTTTAAAGGTGGAACAAACTTTCTTTCACAGAACATGGATATCTCTGGTGTTAAACTTCAGTTGATCAATAGCGAGAACCACGAAGCCCCCTGCAAGGCGAACACATTTGACCGCCAATTTTAAATGCTTGGGAAACAAACTTTAGTGTTAAAATATTTATTGTAACAATTCATGCTTTTTATTTAATGAAATCGGAAAATCATACGATTATTAAACCAACCCCACATCATTCAAAGGGGTTTGAGAATATAAGTTGCCTTTAAAATTCATAAGACCCTGCTCTTTGTTAACTCGTTAATTGGTTAAATGTCAAAGCCTTTTTACATACCTATGGTCTAAGAACAATATTATTAGACGAACTACTTCCTACTAACGATTCTCTCTTATATACCAAAATGCACAATGAACTTTAAAAGCTCGCGAGAAAAGTTATTAAAAACCTCCGCGTTGAGTCTATGGCACTTGATTAAAAGTTATTTATATGCCGAGTACAAACACAGCTCTTTCCGATACTGTATATCAGCCGCTTTAATCTTGTAAATATCAAAATTGATCTAGTTTCATATGGTTTGCATGTATACCCATTTACATCAACATTAAAATACACGTGGCTACCTAAGAAACGATCTCTCGGTAAAACATAACGTTTACATGATTTAAGCCCTTTCCAATTGATATCATTCATAATAAACTTGGCCCTATAATGCTGAAGTCACAAAAAATCACTAGAGGCATAAAGCGAAATGTTAAAACAAAAAATGTACAGAACGTGTGCACCCCAACTGTAAAGCCACGCCCTTTTCTACATTACCGTGACGTGTCTCTCTGTTGGTTGTGGTCAGGCTTTAGGGAAATGCCCGCCTCATTGTTAGTAAATAACAATTTAACCCTAAATGCATTGTCATTTAGATTCAAGCTATTATCACTCCATCCTTTTGCTGGATTGTATGTTATGGTCACATTTTGGTGCCTAAGCTTTAACACTTTATTTACATTTAAACTTTCTTTAACATAGCATTTTCTGTCTCTAAGAAGATATGTCCTAAATGTTATGTTTAAGGTACACTATATTTTTGGTGCTAATTGTCATCTTAACTTTTCCTGCATTATCCTGATAATATCCCTAATTAGCACAATTCTGGCAAACCACCGAATAGATCTGAGAGAATGCCATATTCAGGTCAACAAGGTATTACAAAGTATTACAAATTATGGCCACTACAGATGTAGTAACACTTTCAAATGCTACAGGATCCTGGTTGTAATTTTTGCCATGCATTAAGGGAAGCCCACATTTAAAAAGTGTGGAATGTTAAAGGGATTATAGAAAATTTGCAAAATGGCCCAGATTAAAATATGCATAAAATAACAATTTACCAATACAGCGGCCATTCTGCATTGATAACATTTAGCCAAAAAACAAATGATGGATTTATAAAATGTATCAGAGTCTCTCTTAAATCTTGTTGACTGTAAATATGTCAGTTTGTGCACTTTTACCATGGGGGAAAGAAGGTAGTACTGGCAGTACTGACCCTATTTGTATAATGTTTACATGTTTTCGCTCTAGCCAGAGGGGCTTTCTGCTGGTTTTTCACAAAAACATGTAAATCTGTAAATCTGGTTAATTACGAGCTCTAAATTGGCCCTGTTTCCTACAATGCCATGAGCCCTAAATATAGTAGGTGGCATGTCAGACCTTATGCCTGACGCTGGCCTTGGATTAATCATGTTCACAAATGAGCATTATGTACTTAAAAGGTTGGGTCCTCCACATGTTGGTTATGTTTATGCAATGTAAGTCCGATTTAGAATAGTTTTCCCCAAAACTGCAGGAACAGGTTCTGATACCACATCCTGAAAATGTATGGATGGTTGTGGCTTATTCAAATGATCCTGATAAAGAAACCCAAAGCCACTGTTTATTAATACTGTTTTCATATTACACCCAGATTCAGTCTGAGCAAGCCTAAAATTTCCTTTCCCGGATTAATCAATCCGAGCTAAATGCGTACAACCTTGGTGTAAAGAAAATTTGATGCTAATCAGATGTTTTTGCCTTCTGCATTATGTAGCATGCCAAAAGTATCTGGGGAATCAGAAGTTCTAGTGTATCATGTCAAGTCAGGGAAAAATATAGAAAGCCCTGTCCCAAAGCTTTGTCACTGTGGGCCTCCACTAAACTATCTGCATTTACTGGAAATTTTGCTCTTCAAGCAGTCTGAGTTTTGTCAGGAGGAAGTTGGTGAGACACCCAGGATAAACAAATGAAAGCCATTGTACTTACCGTTTGATTATCGGCATACAGCTTAAGGTGATAGCCACTGACCCCTTCAAAACAGTGAACCCACTTTTCGTTTGAGCACCGTCCACCCACGTCTACCATTTTGAATGTCAGCTCTTTAAAGGTAAACATGTTTTCTACGATCCCAGTTGTCATGTCTCAAGACTGGAGAATGTCTTCAATGGTTGGGGATATAGTCAACCGCAGAAATGCGATCAAGGTCATTAAGATAGTAAGCCCTGTTATCCTCCAAGTGGCATTCATTGGAGCAACAGAAACACTCTTGGAAACCTGGGTCAACCCCAGAGCCTCTTCATGAACCCCTTTGCTCTCAGCAGGACTAGTCAGTGCAAACAGCATCATAGGCGCTGTCAGGGTTGTGAATCTCAAATTTGAGGGTTGCCAGGGCTCTTATGATTCTTGTCAGGGAGTCAAGGGCTTGTACTCCATGCAGGCCTCAAGTTAAAGCCACCATTGTGGATTATCTTCATATGCTTCACTATAGTGCTTTTCCTGAATTGCTGGTGCCATGGAAAAAGAAAAAAAGGGGTTTTTAAAACCCCTTTCAGCCCTTTTCCTAAAATTGGGGGGGGGGGGGGGGGGGGGGGGGGGGGGGGGGGGGGGGGGGGGGGGGGGGGGGGGGGGGGGGGGGGGGGGGGGGGGGGGGGGGGGGGGGAGGGGGGGGGGGGGGGGGGGGGGGGGGGGGGAAAAAAAAAAAAAAAAAAAAAAAAAAAAAAAAAAAAAAAAAAAAAAAAAAAAAAAAAAAAAAAAAAAAAAAAAAAAAAAAAAAAAAAAAAAAAAAAAAAAAAAAAAAAAAAAAAAAAAAAAAAAAAAAAAAAAAAAAAAAAAAAAAAAAAAAAAAAAAAAAAAAAAAAAAAAAAAAAAAACCCCCCCAACCCCCAAAAAAACTTCCCCCTTTCCCGGGAAAAACCCCCCTTTTTGTTTTCCCCTAACCTTTTTTTTCAAAAATTTTTAAAAAACCCCAAAAGGGTTTTCCCCCGGGTTTTTAAACATCAGAAAACCAAAAATTTTAAAGGTAGGGTTAAATCAGGTTTTTTTAAAAAATTTTACCCAAAAAGGGTGTTAAAACCCTGCCAGGTGGCCCCCCCACCCCGGAAAAAAGGCCCTTTTTTCCGTTCCCCACCAGGGGGCCATGCCCCCCTAAGATGGAAGCCCACCCCAGGGGGGCCTTCATTTGTCTTTTGTCCAAAACCCCCCTTTTTTTTCATTTTTTTTCCAAAATTTTTTCCCCCTTCATTTTTATAAGTTTCTCTTTTTTTTTTAAAAGCCAGATTTCGGGAAACCCCCATTTCAAAAAATTTTTTAATTTTTTTTCAAAACCCAACTTTTTCCCTTTTTGAACGGCCCCAAAAAAGCAACCCTTTTTTAAAATGAACTAAACCCAGTTAAAGGGGTTAAGTTTAAAATTCCCAGCTTTTTTTCACCCCACCCCTTTCTTTAAAATTCCTTTTTTGGCCAAAAAAACCCCCCCCCCAAACCCCCAAACCAAAAATTTTTTTTTAAACCACCCCTTCAAAATCATTCCCCCGCAACCCTTTAAAAACCTTTGAGGGGAAAGGGGCCCAATCTGCCCCAAAAGGAACCGCCTTGAAAAAGTTCCCTTTCCCCCTTGAAAAAATCCCAGTTTTTTGCCCAACAACCGCCCGGCCGGGTTTCCCCGTCACTTTCAAAGAACCTTGAAATTTTGATAAAAGGCAAAAAGGGAGGAAAATTTTATTTAAAAAATTTTTTACCCCTTGGCCAGCGGGGCCTCCCATTAAAAAATTGTTTTTAAAAATAAGGGGGAAAATATGATTTTAAAAAAAATTGAAAATATTTTTTAAATGGCCCCCAAAAATTTGGTACTTTAATTTTTTAAGCCCAAAAACGGAAAGTGGGTTTATTTTAAAAAAAGGGGTGGGTTCAAAAATATTACAAATTTTCAAAAAAATTTCGGCCGCCCCTTTCCCAAAATATTTTTCCCAAAAGGGTTTAAAAACCACAAACCCAAATTTAAAACCCCTTAGTTCTTAAAATTTTTTAAATTAAACCATGCTTTTTTATACAAAAACCAAAAATTTTCACAAAAAATTAAACCCCCCCCACATTTTTCCCTTTTGGGTTCAAAATTTTTAACCCACGTAAAAACCCGCGCTTTTTTTACCCATTCTAAAAATTAACACCACCTCTAAGTTTTTTAATAAAAAAAATAAATAACCCAGTCCCCCCCGCCCGGGGATTTTCCGGAACTTCGGATTCCCTTTTTTTACTTCAACGTAAAACCCAAAATTTTTAAACAAAAAAAACCACGCCATTTTTAAAACCCATTTCCCATCACAAAAAGTTTTTAAAAGCGTTAGGGAACTCTCCCCAAGTTTGTCACGACCCTTTTCCCAAACCAAAAATTTTCACCCCCACCTCTTTATAACCGGGCCGGGCCCCACAAAAAGGGGGACCAGACCCAAAAAGCCAAATGGTTAAAACAAAAGCAGCCCCGCCCCGTTAATTCCCCCTTTTATTTTCCGCCTTCCCCGTTTCATAAACCGGCTTTAACCCAAAGCCCAAAAAACAACACCCCTTAATTTTTAAAAACTTTTTAAAAAAATTCTTTTTTCGGTTTTTGGCTGCTTTTTCCCGGCCCGCCCCTTTTAAAAACCCCGAAAACCTTTTTTTAAATTTTCCCCCAAAAGAAAATTTTCCCAAAACTTTCTTTCCTTGGAGAAAACAGTCATCACTTTTTTTTAATTTTAACCCCCAAGCCATTTTGGGAAAAAACCGATCCTTTCGAACCCCCCTTTTAACAAAAACCAGAGGGTTCAGGCCAAAGGCCCCCAAAATTTCCAGGGCCTTTATTTTTAAAATTAAAGTCCCAATTTTTAAGGGGACGTGCCCTTTTTTAAATACCATAAAAAAATTTTATTTAAAACCCCCGGGCATTAAAATATCCTTTTAAAACAAAATTCAAAAACTTTTAGGCCTCTTTTTCCAAACAAAAATTAAATAAAATTTTTTAAAAGAAAGGTTTGCCGAAATTGACCCCTTTGCTGCCACCCCCCAAATTGGGATTTTCCCCCGCCCCCAAAAAACCTGTAACGGGTCAATTAAAAGCTTTTCCCCCCTCTGTTTTAATTAAAAAGTTTTTTTTCCTAACCAAAAGCGGGTGGTTTTTCCCCCCAGCCCCTTCGAAATGAATAACAAAACCCATTTTTCTTCCCTTGGGTTATGCCCCAAAAGCCCTTTTTAAAAACTTTTTCAATAAAAATATCTTCCAAATTGGGCAAAAAGGGTTTTGGCTTTAAAAAAATTACCCCTTTTTAAAGAAAACTAACCCCCGGCCTAATTTAAAAAACTTGAAAAAATTAACCGTTTCCTTTTTCGAGCAGTTAACCCTTTTTCCCGACCCCAATTAAAGAAGCCCCTTTTCGAAAAAATTTTTTAAAAAATTTTTTTCCCCTTTCAGAAGAAATCCCTTCTATTTAAAACCCTTAAATTTAGTTTAAAATTCCACGGGGCCCCCAAAAAATAAAGCCCTTTCCCAGGGGGCCTTTTGGCTTTTTCCGCCCAAAATTTTTTTTTCCTTTTGGTTTGCCCCGAATTTTTGGTCGGGAGTTTCCCCGGGAAAAAAATGAATTCAATTAAAATTTCCGTTGGTTAATGGGGAACGGGCCCTTACAAAGCAACCGGCCCCTTTTAAACCGGAAAACCAAATTTTGTGAAATTTTTTGTCCCCTTTGCCCTTTTTTAAATAAAAAAAGGGAAAACCATAGGGTTTTATTTAAACCAAATAAAAGGGGGGAAATTAAAAAATTCCCTTAAGACCCCCCTTTTTGTTCCTCCGGGCGGAAATTTGGTCCAAACCCCTTAATGGGTCCCGGCCAATGAAACCCTTTCCTCGCATTTCCGCAAAAACGGGGCCCCTTTGGGTTGTAAAATTCCCCCCTGGGGCCGGGCCTTTGGATTTTGTTGCGGGGGGGGTCAAAAAAGGGCCCTTTGTGCCACCAATTTTTAAAATATCTTTCTTTTTTCATAGGGTTTTTCCCCCGCTTTTAACAAAGGAAAATTGGATCTGGGGTTTCCCCCCGACCGGTTTGCCCGGTGGATCTTCCTGCCGGGGGGCCCTTTCCTAAGCCACAAAATCCCAAAAGGCATCCCAAAAGGTTAAAAAAAGGGCGGTTTATAAAAATACCCCAACTTTCTTGCCCCTGCCGGTTAGTGGGGGCAAGCCCGTTTGTTGCAGGGGTTTTTAACCCTTGAATCATTTTGGGAAAGTTTTTTTCCCCACTTTTTTTTTTGGGTAAAAAGGTTCCCCATTTGGGGGCCAACCCAAAAATTTTTTCAGACCTTTAAAAACCCTTTTCGCCCAAGGAAAGGAAATTTTTTATTTGGGGCATTTTTAAGGAACTTTTGCCTTTTTTGTTTTTTATAATTAAAACTTTTCCCTTTTTTCCCCCAAAAAACCAAATGTCTTGCCCAGACCTTTCAAATTTGGGCCTGTTGGCCAAAAGGGACGGGCTTTTTTTTAAAAGGGGTTGTTGGGTTAGAAAAATTTTGTTTTGGGGGAAATTAAAAAAAAATTTTTAAGGGTAAATTTAAAAACGGGGTTTAAAGACAGATTCCTTGTCTTTGGGGGGAAATTTTGTTTACTCCCCCTTTTTTGTTTTATCCATGGGGCCCTTATAAAGGTTTTCCCCCAAAACCAACCAGAATTTTTAAAATTAACGTTTCTCCCCCATGAGAAAAAATGGGGTTGGAAATTGGGCCCTTTTAAATTTGAACAGGGACCCAAATTTTTTTAACCCAATGAAGGGGTTTTTAAAAGGGAAAAAAGGAAATTTCTTTTTTCCCGGGGAAAAAGCAGGGGGAAAAAATTGTAAATTTAAACCAGGGAATTTTTTGTTGGCAAAAACCCCAATTTCCTTTGGTTTAAAATGGCCAAAATTTTTAATTGGAAAGAAAAGACTAACGACCCCCTTTCCAAATTTATCCTTGGAAACCCTTGTACGGGGAATTGGAAAGGGCTGGTTATTTTGTGGGGGGAAAAACAAAACCCCTTTTTGGGCTTTGACTGGGGCCCACAACCTTTCACCAAAAATTTCCCTTTTAACCCTTTTTTACGGGAGGAAAGTTTTTTTAACACCTTTCAAATAAACCTTTTCCCCCGGGGAAAATTATGGGTGTTGGTGAAACCCCGGGAAAAAAGGGGCCCCCTTTTGGGCCCCCAAATCACCGACACCTTTTTGGCGCCTAGATTAGGCATGCCGGGGAAAATGCTTCTTTGGGGGAAGCAATTTCAGGAAAAAAGGCACATTTAAGATAGAAAATTTAACCCAAAAAAAGGGTGGCTTTTGGAACCCCCTTTAAAAGGGCCTTTCAGAGCCCTTTTCAGGCCCCTTTTGCTCCCCTTGGGACTAGTCCTGCAAAAGCAAAGGGGTGTCTTGGGAAAAACTCTTTGGGGTTTTCCCCGGGGCTTTTTGGCAAGAGAAGGGTTTACTCCAACGGGTCGCCCCCTTGGGAGGTTTAACCGGGGGCTTAATATTTTTTTTAAGGGAAAACCCCGGGGTTTCCGATTTCTGGGTGTTGACTAACCAACCCTTTTTAAGGGGTTTTTCCCCTGTTCCGAGAAGGATTAACCTGGGAAAGGGTGAGAAAAAAGTTTACCTTTAAAAGGAGTAAACATTAAAAGGGTTGGGACGTTTGGCTGTGCCCCCCTTAATCAAAAAGGGTTTCCCAATTTGTTTTGAAGGGGGGTTCCAGTGGGGCTATCCCTTTTTTGGCCTTATCCAAAATTTTTCAAACCCCCAAACAAACGAAAATTTGTTTTTTGGGGTTTTGTCTCCCCTTTCCGGGAAAAACCCCAAACCTTCTTCCATTGTGGATTAGTTTTTTGGGGTAAAGGTGACAAAGCGGGAGAGGGGTTTCAATTTTTTGGGGGGAGGGACAGGGTACACTAGAAACCTTCGGGGAAATTAAAAAACTTTTTGGCCCCTTTTAATAAGAATAATTTTTTTTGGGATTTTTCCTTTTCTTTACATGGGTTTTTCCGTTGATTCGTTGGGTTAATCCGGGGGGAAAGGAAAATTTGGGGGGTTTTTCAATAATTTTTTTGGGGAAGAAAAACGTGGCTTGGGCCTTTTTTTTATAGGGTTTTTGTAAGCCAACCTCCAACAAAAAGGGGGATAAAAACCATTTGGGTTTTTGGGAAAACCTTATTCGGGTGGGATTTCCCCCAGGAAAAACATTTTTCAGGGGTGGGGCCCTAATTCTTTAAGAAAAAAGGGGCCCCTTTCTGTTTAAACCGGCTTGGGGCCGGTTTTGGCCTGGGCAGCCACCCACTTATTTAGGTTGGCTTGGGGGGAAATAGGGCCCAATTTGAAGGTTCGGTTTAACCCCGATTTCTGTTTTTGTGAAACCAAAGGGTTCTGAAGGGCCCGGGAACTGGGAAATTTTCCCCAAATGGGTGCCCCGCCAGATTCCTTTTTCCCCTGGAAAAAAGGGCCCCCTGCATTTTTACCCCAGCCCTAAGACAACTAAATAAATTTTTTAAACCAAAACAATTTGGGTTTTTGGGCAAAGGGGTTTAAAGGGGCAGGAAGGCCGTGGTTTTGGGAAAATTTGGTTTTTTACCATATTTTTAACCCTAAAAATTTGAAAATTTTTGGGAATCCAAATTCCCTCAATTTTTTGGTGGGTTTTAAAAAGGGGAGGGCAAAAAACGGATCCTGAACATTTAGACAGCACGGGTACTTTGTAAACAAAACCCTTGGTTGGGCCGGAATTCTTTCCTGGGTTTTTCGGGGGTTTCCAAAAATTAAAAATTGGAATTAAACGAAAGGGGAAAAAGGGGCAAATTGTTCAAAATATTTTAAAAACCAAAAATTTTGAATTTTCCCTTTTAGAGGGAAAAAATTTTGTGGTTTATTTTAAAGGAAAGTTTAAAATGTAAAAAAAATTTATTGTTTTAGGGCACCAAATGACCTTTTAAATGGGCAAATGGGGGCAAAAAGGTTTATGTTTTTTGAAGGGGGGAAGAAAATGTTGGGGAAATTAACTTTGGGAAGGCGGATTTTCTAACAAAATTTCCCCACCCAAAGGACACGCACTTAATTAGGAAATTTTTATGGTTGGGGTAACGCCTGTAATTTTTTTTTTAAACATTTGCTTTGGGGCCTTTAAAAATTTTTTTTGTGCTGGCATTATTAGGCCAAGGGGTTTAAAATTATGAATTGAAAACCAAATTGAAAGGGCTTAAAAATCATTAAACGTTATTTTTAGAATGTTTGGTGAATTATTTAAATTTTAAAAATTAAATGGGCTTTGCAAAATATAAACTGGTAAATTTTGTATTTAAAAGAAAACCCTTTTGAAAAAACGGGTCTGAAAGGGCGGGGGTTTGGGGGTCTGGGCTTAAAAATTTTAAAAAAATCCCAAAATGGGGGGCCCCAACGGTGGGGTTTTTGGGGGGCTTAACCCTTTTCTGGACCCCTTTTGTTTACTTTTGGGGTATAAAAGGGGAAAATGAAGAAAATATTGGGTTAATTAAATTTTTCTGGCCTTTAATTAAAAATTTTTGACTTTAACCTTCGGTTAACAAAGGCGGGTCTTTAATTTTAAAGGGAACTTATTTTCCAAACGGAATAAAAGTGGGGGTTTTTAAAAACAATTTTCCCGTTTTTCCCTTTAAATTTAAAAAGAAAATTTGCCCAATTATTTTTAAACAAAAAGTTTTTTTCAAGGGGTTTAAAATTTAAACGTTAACAAAAGAGGGGTTCGGGCAATTGTTAAACCCCAAGTTTAACCCCCAAAGGTTCCGGGTTTCTGTAAAAGGGGGGCCTTTCCCCTTTTTTAAATTGAAACTTAAAGTTTTTTTGCCCGGGGGTTTCCAATTTTGTTCTGTGAAAGAAAGTTTTTTCCCATTTTAAAAAAGGCCAAAATTTGTGGTTTTTGATGGAAAAGGGGGTGTTTCCTGGTTCTGGTTTAAAGTTTAATCCCCGGGTTATTTTTTGGGAAAGTTTGTTTCCAAAATTTCAGGGCAAATGTGTTCTCATGGGGTAAAAAAATGTATTTTATTTATAAAAGGAGCCCCTTTGGGAAATTTGAATATTTTATTTATAGATTTTTTTTAAAGATTTACACCCATGGAGCCTATACATAAAAGGATAAAAATTTTATAAAATGAGGTCAAGGTCGGGGATTTTATATTTTTATGGGGGGAATATTTTCAGAAGGTTACATAAAAAATTATAAGGGAAAAGGGGTTTGTATATACTGTTTTAATTTTCCCAATGTTTTAAATTGAGACCTCTTTAGGGGTGATTTTTAAAACCCGGGCTTTAGGGGAAATTTTTTTTTGAAATCAAAAATATCTTGGCTTTCGCAGGAAAGTGTATTAATTTAAATTTTGAACTAGTGTTATCAAATAAAGGGGGTTTTGGGGTGAACATCAGAGGGAAAGGTAGTTTTTAGTAATATCTTATTTTGGGAGGGGGCTGGGAGGAATATCATTTTAGTTATGGCTGCGGGAAAGAAAAGGACTTTTCGTGAACTTAAAACCCTTGGGAGGGGGGGAAACCTTTTGAGCTATGGCTGGGGTGATCTTATTTTTGGTTTGATGTGGCTGGGGGGGAAAATCATTCTAGTTAGGGTGTGAAAGGGAAAAAGCGTTCTTTAATTTTATAACCAGAGCAGATAGTCCCTATTTTTTTGGGGAAAATTGTTTTTTAAATTTTTTAGGAAGTTCAGAGACAGTGCTGAAAAGCGTGTTAAAATTTTAGAAAAAATCAAAAGGGAGTGTATATTTTTAAATTTGCTTTGATTCGGGGAGAATAAATTTTTACTTTATGATAAAAAAAAAATAGAACACGTTTAAATTTAAAATTGGGTTTTAAGATTTTTGTTAATTGATAACATAAAAGGCGCCCCCCCCTTTTGGGGCCCAAAAAGGTTGAACGTCTGGCTGATGCCTAAAACACCCAATAATGGGGAAAGGCACTCCCTTTTTGGGCCAATTAAAAAAGACGGGGCCGTGATCAATCATGGGTATTCCGGGGGGAATGAAATTAAAAACGATTTTTTAAAACGGTAAAATTTTAAAAAGGGGGTTCAGGCTTTTGGAGGGGCCCATGTTTTTTCCCCTTTTGGGATTCTAATTAAAATTTATAAGTTTTTAGAAATTTTTATATTTTTTTTTCATATTATTTTTCTTAGAGGAGAGTGAAAATTTTTTTTAAGGGGGGCTGTTTTTAGATTTTTGTAACTTACCCCTGGTTTGAGGGGTGGGGGGAATTTTTGTTATGGCGGGCGGGAAAAAGATAAAACCCCGCATCGTGAACCCTTTAAAACCCTTGGGGCCGGAGGAAAATCGTTTTTAATTCGGCTGTGCCGGGGAAGCTTTGTTTGAGGTGTCAGGGGGAACATCTTTTCCAGTTATGGCTGTGAAGGAAAATTTGTGGGAAATAACTTAAAGTGGAGGGGGTCTTTTTTATTTTGGTGGTGTGATTTTATAACTTGGGGAGCAGAGAGTCCATATTTTTTTTAGAAATTTTTATTTTCTTGTAGGGGGAGTAGGGTTTTTAGTGGTGCGTTTTTTTCTTTGTCCCCCCAATTTGTGGTTGTCAGTTTGTTGAAGTAAGAAAAAAGTGAATAAAAAACCATTGATTATTTTTTAATTTAATTTACTACCACTTGCCCGTTTGGGGGGAATTTTAATATATTTTTTTCTTTATTTTTTTATAACTTGGTTTGGGTTGGGGAATATTTTAAAAGTTTTTTAATGAATTGAAATTTTATCCGGGGGCTTTGCCCTTGGATAAAGTTATTTAATTTTAAAATATTTTTTTTGAATCGGTGCTTATAAACGTGGCCGGAGTTTATATCTTACCCGGGCCCTGTGAATATTTTCAGAAATTTTAAATTTTAACTAAAGGCAAGACATGTGTGTATTTAATTAAATTAATTTTTAAATTTTAAACCCCAATTTTTTTTAAAAAATAAACCCGGTCCTATTTTTAAAAGCTTATAAATACATTTTTACTTTTTATAGTTTCATATTTAATAAATTATATTTTAAAATCATATTTTCATTTTTTATTTTTTCCCATATTTCATAAATCATATTTTGGGGGGGGCTTAATGCCATCCCCATTTTTGGGGGGCGGGGCTTAAAGTCATCAATCAAATTCCACCCTTTGACCTTCAAATTTTTATAATACTTTAACTCACATTCTTTAACCAGGTTGGGAACGGACAAAACTATTGTTTTTTATAAAAGGCCATTTTTCCCCAACAAGGACAACCACGGGTTTCCCCACCCCCCTAACCCAAAGGGCCATCCCCCCTCCCAGGAGGTCCTGAAATTGCATCCAGATGGCAACACCCGGGCAACTCTTTTGCCCTGGAGCACCCTTTGAGTTTAAATTTCCCCTTAATGATTGAGCCCCCAAACCCAAAACCCACCCCCCTTCTGAACTTTTTGAGGGGGCCCTTTTGGGGGCTCCTAAACCCCCAAAAACCCTACTACCTCAGAATACCAGTGAACTTGTCAAGCCTGAAAGGACATAAAAACAGTTTGGATTTTAATTCGGGCTGACACTGTGCCCCCTTTTACTTTCACCTTTAACTGTGAGCTATCTATCTCTCCTGTCTGGTCGGGGAATATCCTTCCACACCCCCCGGGGGTTACTCTCCCCCAAAAGTCCCTCAGCCAAGTTTCCAAAACCTCGGCTACAATGCAGGCCAAAACCTTTTACCAAACCCAGAAACCCCAAAAACTCGGGGTGATGGACCCACCCATCTCCTGCAGAAGATGGCTCATAGACAATTTCAACATCCGGGACTTGCCCCGACTGGTTTTTATTATTAAAATTGGATTTAGGATTACAAAACTGCCTTAGTTTTTTTTTTTAAATTAAAGGGTTTAATTTTAATAAAAAAAATAACCCTTGGTGAAACATCTCCCCTTTATTTAATTTCTACCATTTATCTTTTCCCTTTAAGCCCCCCCTTTGCATTATCAAACACACCACACTCATCCCAACAAAAAACCCCAAAAACTCTCAGGGGGGTCTGTCTTTTTGCCAAAAGTGAGCTTAGCACCTGGACCATTTTCCCTGGCCCTTAAAAAAAAAAAAAAAAAAAAACACTGATTCTATACCCAACATTGCACTATCCCGGGTTTAAAAAATTAAAATTAAAATAATTTTTGGGTAGTTTTTGGATTTTTTCTACATCTCAGTTAATCTATCAAAAAAAGTTTTCAAAATAAAATTTTTTTCATATACATCTATAGTACACTCCTTAAAAATTTGGGGGGAACCACTTTAAATTTTTTTGGATTTTATTTATCATTGTTTGGGGTTTTAAAAAAAAAGAATTTCCCTTTTTTTAATATTAAGAATGCCTTATAAAAAAATGTTTTCAGCAGTGACTTTAAGTTTTTTGGGATTAAAAAAAATGTCAATATGCACCCCAAAAATTAAAAGGGGTTAAAAATTTTTGGGCCCCAAAAGAGATAACGTCTACTTGGTTGGGCCCCCCTTTGAAATATGGGGCCCCGGGGGGTGCCTCCTATGGTTTTGATGATATCTGGGATTCGGGGTAAAATTATTTTGACAATTTTTCCCATTCAAAATCTCCCCAGACTTTAAAATTTTTGATCTCCCAACTTGGACAGCCTGCTTCAAATCACCCCTAGATTTTCCATGATATTCAAGCCGGGGACTGTGAGGGCCTTTCCCCAGAAACATGTACTTTCCCCCTCTATAAAATCCTTTTAGTTTTTTAACAGTGTTGTGGGTCATTGTTTTTTTTTGGAAAATACCCAACCCCGCGTAACTTCAACTTTTTTCGATGCTTAGAATTATCCTGAAGAATTTGTTGATATTGGGTTAAATTTTATCGCCCTCGACTTTTAAAGGGTGTTTTTTTTGGAAAAATTTTTCTTCCACCATGCAAAAGAGTTTTTTAATTATGCCCAAAATCCTAAATTTTTTGCCTCACTTTCATTAGTCCAAAAAATTTTTTTCCCAACAGGGTTCACTTGTCTAAATGAAAATTGCATAAAAACAAAACAAGCAACTGTTTAAAAATTAATTAAAAGGGTTTTTTCACCCCCATACAAATGTGGTAAAATAGTCCCGGTTGTAGAAAGATTTTACAGATACTCCATCTGCAGCAAGATGTTTTTTGCAGGTTTTTGGACGGGGATCTTGGGGTTGTCTTAACCATTCCCCAAATACGGGCATATCTTCATATAATGACATAAAAAAATTTATTTAAAAGGGTTTAAAATATGCAAAAATACAAACACCTACTCGGGGTTTATTTACTTCCCAATTAATAAATCAGAAAAATCTAGGATGAAATAAAAATTTTTCACTGAAAATTAATTAAATACAAAAATGTAAAAACCAAAACAAAAAACAAATGGGGAATTTAAAAATTGGGGATTTTTTCGAAAGATTTCTTTTTCCAAAAAAAACCCCTCATAAAAAAAGGGGGTTATTCTTGGTTTGCTGATATCTCCCCAATTTTTTTGAGATTTTCTTAATCTTTTTCCTTCGGGTTCCCAAAATCTGCTTTGAAACAATTTTTTTCTGTAAAAAAAGCCATTGTCTAAGAAAATTTTAAACAAAACAAGAAAAAGTGTTAAAACATTTTCCAACTTTAAAAAATTCAAAAACAGAACTTCAAATTCAAACAAAAACCTAAAACCTTTTCCCTTTAAAATTTTTAAAAACATTGCTAAAAAAAATACAAAACAAAGAATAAAGTAGATCAAACTAATTAAACAAAAAAAACAACAAATATTCCTTTTCCATAAGGTAAATAAAAAAAAGCAATGTACTGTTCATTTTCTAGCTATCACCGTGCTCAATATCCATTGAAAGCGGGGTTTTTGATTTCCCTTTTTTCCTTTTAAAGGCCCTTTAATTTTCCCTTTAAAATTTTAATGTGGGGGGGAAAAAAAAAAATTAAATTACACACAAATAAATAATAAATATACCTATAACATTAAAAAAAAAATTTTAATAAATTTGAAAGTATTTAATTAAGGGCTTGGGAACAAAAATTTTATAAAAAAATGAAAATTATATTTCTTATTTTTCCCAAACATGCTTTTTTAGCTGTTCCATTTCTTCCTTTGCACCATAAAAAATATTTAAAATTAAAATAAAGAATACAATAACACAGTCTGTCTTGAGAAGTGCTGTTATTTCTCAAAAATTTAAAAAACAATTTTTCCCAGAGTCTTATTTTCTGGATTTTTTCCCAAACCCAGGAAATTTTAAAAAAGCCCCCAAAAATATTTCCAATAAAACCCCATATTTTTTTCAAAAAAAATTAATGATATTAAAAATTTATATTATATCCCCCCAAACATCGGGCCCTCCTAACCCCCAGAAATTCCAGAAAAAATTTAAAATTTAAAAAGGGATAGATTTTTTGTTTTAAATTTAAATTTAAACCTTCAAAAAACCCCCTCTTGCCCTTGATCCACTACCAACAAGTTTTTTTAAAAAGTACCTTAATTGATAATATTCTTGACATAGTAAACTTGTTTAGATACAGGTGCCCTTCCCCAGACTTTTTTAAAGACTCTAAAATTAAACCCCACTCAAGAAAAAATCCCCGCCCCTCTGTTTTTAAAAATTTTAAAACCCATTTCTAACCTCCCTTTCTTAAGTAACTTTTTAAGAAGGCGGTCTTTGGGCCGGGTTAAAACCATCTCAATAAAATGATATTCTTGATAAATTTCAGTTCATTTTTAAAAAAATTTACAACGAAATTTGCAAAAAATTAAGTAGTATGTCAGGGGGGACTTTTTGGTACAGTGTCTTTCCCCATTTCTCTTTAGAAAAACAAATATTACAAAAACCCAGCAGTTTAACAGGCAAAAAAACCCATTGTTGGGGGGGGAAAAGGGTTAAAAATTCTAGGATGAAATTTTGTTTTGGAAAGGACCATTTTAAAGGTTTTTTAGTTTAAAGTTTTTTTAAAAAATGCTAACAGAACTTTTTTTGGGGGGAGCCGGGATAATCCAGTTACTGATTGGAAAGGATTGTTTTAAGTATCAGCTGTCTTGAAAAGGGGTCGCCGTTTTGGTCTTGTTGGGATTTCGGGATTTCCCTGACTTGGAAATTAACATTTTAAAATTTTGATTTCTAACCAGCAGATTTTGTACCTTTCCCTTGGTTTGGGAACAAATTTTTTTAAAATTTGGCCCATTTTTTTAAAACCCCGGGAAAATTTAGCTGTCCCAAATTTTTTAATCTGGTTGCCCGGGGACTAAAATAATTGCGGGGCCCTAAGGGAGATTTAAGCCCTGGCCGGGGAAAAGGAAAGGGAGGGGGGGGGAGACCCACTGAGGCACTCCCCAAAAACACTCGGACAGAGCACGGGAGGCTCGCAGGCGGGGCAAGGGTCGTGGCTGGCAGGGAGAACGGGGGGAATTTCCCGGGGAAGAAGAAAAACCCCAAAAGGGGGCGGGGGTTGTGGGCCCAAAAAGAGGGGGAAGCCGCATAAAAGGACCGAGAAAAGCTGGCAGACAAAAAAAAAGGCCTGGTCACAGCAAAAAAAGGGGGGCCCAGAGTGGAGAAAAGGAAAACAAAAAGGGGGAAAAGGGTTCCCAGATTCTTTTTAAAACGAGGTGGGGTGAACAGAGTGCATCTTGTGGAAAAAGGAACAAAATTTTTAAACACTGAGAACAAACTGGACTTTCCCACTCGGGTTGTATCACCCAAATTTTCTTTTTTAATGGATTTTTTAAAAATTTGGACTGTGTGCTTTCCTTTCTAAAATAAAATTTTTCATGATACTTTGGGAATTTGGTTTATGTTTTTATCTTTTTCTTACTTATTCCCCTTTATTTGTAATGGAAGTTACTGTTATTTCCCCTGAAGTTGCTGTTGTGTCTTTCATTGTTTTTAACCCCCCCTTTTTAAAATTTAAAAAAAACCCCAAAAACTTTGGGAAAATTTCGGGGTTTCCCCATCTTTAATAAAACTGGGTGGCTTGGGTCGGATATTTGGATGGTGCCCCGGTTAGATTCCCTGTAAGTGTGACCTGACACCTGTCACAAGTAAATGACTTGGGTAAAGGGCGAAAAGGCCATTTATCTTTCCCTCATCCTCTTAGATCCAAAAGTCCCCTTTTTGACCGAAAATTTGATCACAACATTCTTAAAAATTTCCCTTTAGTCAGTGGGGGGGGCCCCCAAAAAATTCTAAATTTCGTTTGAATCTCCCAACGGGTAAAAAATTTTTTTTGTTGGTTGGGTAATTAAATTTAAAAAAACATATGATATTCTATATGGTTTTCCAAAAGGCCCTCTATCCTGGGTTTTGTTGCTCTTTTTGATCTATGCTTCCTTGGGTTAGTTATCTCTGGGCATGGTTTTTGGTCTGGTTCTGATCCGAGAGAGGAGGGTCTGAAGAGGAGCTCCGCTAGTAGCGGTAATTTTTAAAATTTTTGCTTATTATCCTGGAGATATCCTGTATCTTTAAACCCCCGGAGACAGTATTTATGGCATATAAAAGGCACCCAAAAAAGGGGGCCCAAAAGAATAAAAAACTAAGGCTGCACCCAAGCTAGACCCAAAACCCCTAACAAGATAAGGCCCAAGAAGACCGGGATTAGCTGGGAAAAGTAAAGACTTTGGGACCAAGGTCCCTCCATCATTCCGGCTGGGGCAAAAAGGGGCAATGCATGGTCGGAGTGAAAGATCTCGATAGCTCGCTGATCGGGAACACCTAAAAACGGGAAAAAGGCCCCTTCGGGCCCATGATCTAATTCCCACGAGGGGGAATGGGGGCCTGGCTACAGAAGCCTGACAAGAAAGCCAAATTAAAAAGCCAAATTGCAGGTGAGGGGCAGGGAGTCATACAAGATATAAAAAAACCCGGGGCAAATGAGAAAGGGGAAAAAGGAAAAAGGGGGCCCCGAAACAAGATTTTGGGAATTAAAAAGGAAATGACGGCAAGCAAAAAAAACGGGGGTTGATGCTGCAACAGGCAAATAAAGGCTGCAACAAGAAATGCAAGTGGAGATCGAAGGTGCTGGGTAAAATTAAAAGGGGGTTTTATTGATAAATTTGGGAGGATCTCAAAAAACATTCAACTAGGATTAATTAGCTGAAAATTTATTTACCAGTGCTGAAAAAAAAGAAAAAAATGTCTGCCCCAAAGAAAAAACTGAGAAATTTTTCAAACCCTGTAAAATTTTAAAAAAGAAACTTTTTTTTAAAATAATCGGGACGACTTTAAATAGAATCGAGATAAACCGTTGCCTCCCAACACGGGATCAAAAAAATTGTTAGCCCCAAAAACCAAAAAGGGTCTTTCATATTTCTTCCTAAACGATTATCATTTAACCCAAGGGTGGAAATTCCTTTTAGAAAAGGAAGATATTCAGAAAAAAAAGCCATTTGCCTTCCTGATTCTCCAGAAAGAAGCTCCGCGGGCAGCCTTCTAAACATAAAAGGTGGTTACGGCAAGCCAGATCAAATACACCCCTTTTTTGCCAAAATTTAAAAGGGAAAGGGAAAGGGTAAATTTTATTTTTCCCTTAGAAGGAAAAACAAAAAAATTTTTAAAAAAAGCGGGATCCCGGACTATTAAAACTTCCTTGGAAGTCATGGGGGTTAATAAAAAAGAAGTTAATAATCTCCTGTCTAACCCATTTTTTTAAAATAGGGGTTTTTTTTTGATATATTCATTATTACTTAGTATTACTGGGGCCCTTTATCTTTTTTTTATTTTCATAATTTACTTTTTTTTTTCTTTTTTTTTTTTATTATTTCATTTTCCCCCTAAACAAGAACTTTTCAATATCAACCCTTTTGGTTTTATTGTTATTGTTTTATTGCATTAAACTTTTTTATTCGGGAACATCTTTAACACCATCCCCGGGTTTTTTTGGGGGTTATCATCTTTGAAATTAAAATTGCTGAAGACTATATATATTTTTTAAGTGCAAAATTCTTCTTCTTTTTTTTCTTTTTAAAAAGACTATATTTTAATTAGATATCCTATTTTTTAACCCCCTAAAACCCCCTTGCATTAGCTTTTTTTTTGTTTTTGGATTTGCTCTGTCTCGGGGTATTGCGAGGACTGGGACTTGTAAAAATGGGTTATAGCCCCCACTTGAGGGGGAAATTAGGGGAGAGAAAGGAAGACCCCTTTTCCCAATCTATCCTTTTAAATTTTTATAATTATAATTTAAATAATAAAAAGTGCAAAAAATCTGGGGGAAATAGATTTTCCATTTCCCAATTAAGACTATAAAATGACATAAAAACTAAGAATAAATTGCCTCCATGATGGGGCTTTAATTTTTAACCCTGGAATTTTAAAAGGGCCCAATCGAAAAAAAAAATCTCTCTCACAACAGGTCAAAATGCAAAGTAGTTTTTTTAAAAACCCCTTTACTAAGAAAGGGAACAGTTGGGCCAAAAAAGCTGGATCCAAAATTTTTCCATTCTTTTTTTCCGAAAAAAAACTAAGTGGGGGGAAAATTTTCAAAATAAAAAGTACCATTTGTGGATCAGATGAAATTTTGGGATCCTGAAGGAGATATGAATGGCTGGGGGGCTTATCTAAAAATTAAAATGTTTTTTGATAAATGTTTATACCTAATGTTGATGAAAAAAGGAATTTAAAAAAAATTTATTTGCATCCACCCCCAAATCTGAACACCAAAAAAGTTATAAGGGTTTGAGGATTTTAATTGTGTTCTAAACCTTTTATAAAAGGGATTTCCTCCCCTGGGGAATAAAAAACTGAAAAGAAAATTAAAAGTTTAGAATTTTGGTTTCCCAACTTATCAGACCCCGGGGTTTTTTTTAAACCCCAAATTAAAAAACATATTTTTTCTACTCACCAGGGCCCCATAAAAGGGCCCGGGGGTTTGCACTATAACAGGGGCGGGAAAAAAAACCCGAAATGTCCCCAAAAAAACCCAGATGCAAAATCTGTCGTGCCCCAATTCCCCCTTTTTCCCCGTTACAAACCCCATCACTTTAAAAACCAACCCCTGTCCGCGCTTTTCCAACCCCAAATCCCCCCGGGTTTTCCTTTTTGAAAAAGCAAATCAATATAAATCCCCCTTGCCCCCTTTCGGGGAAAAAGACAATGGGAAAAGCGGGAAAATAAAAAATTTTAGCGTACCGGAGGGGGGGAAAACATACTATTTGTTCAAATAAACCTTTAATAACAAAAAAATTTTGATCGGGGGGACATGGGGGTTGGAAAATTTAAAAGCCCCACATTACAAAATGACGGTCCCGGAAAAAAAAAGTAAATATAAAAGTTAGGGAAAAAGAAGATTTTAAGCCCACTGTCGGGGTGTCTTTAAAAAGTTTAGGGGGGTAAGAGAAAAAGGCCAGGGGGGGGAAAAAGCACGAAATGTAAAACCAATCTCAATTTCACTTTAATCACGTAGTTTTTTTTGGGCTTTTTAGTAGAACATATTTAAAATTCATTTTAAAATTTTTAATCAACCAATTTTCAAATCACTTTAAAAAAGTAGCAGGGTTAAATGCTTTTTTTGTATTTGATCCTCCCTCGTAAGGATCTATTTTTGGTGAATCCCACTTGCTTCTTAAAAATGGCCCCTTCCTCCAACTGGACACAAATCCATTAATTTTTGATATTACAGCTCTCTGAAAACCAAAAAACTGGAGATGGACTGTTATTTTTATGATAAGGGGCTAAAGCTTAAAATTTAAAATTTTTTCTGAGCCCCTTGCTCAAAAAGCATTTTTCTTTTGCCAAATTTTCATGTTTTTTGCTGTTTTTTTTATTTTCTCTTTTTTTTATATTCAATAATTTTTCGGCCACCGATCAGTGCTTTTTTTTCCCCCAAAAACAGATCGCCCTACAATCGGGTCTGAATGGGCGGGTTTATCTGAAGCTTGGGGATTCTGCCCAAAAAATTTAAAAAAAATTAAAATCTTCAAAATACATGTTTAATTATTCATTTTACGACACCCCGGGGAAAATATAGTTATTTAAAAAAGTTTTTTTGTATAATTTTTAAAGAAAATATTTTTACGATTTTTCCCCAAAAAAGATATTTATATTAAAAACCCCTTTATAAAGTGGCCCAGGTTGGAGATATTATAACTGTAGTAAGGGGTTTCAGGGGGGAATTGGACCTAAACAAACCCCTTCAAGGGGAAAGATTGAGGGAATTTAAAATTCAGGGTTAAAATGTTTGAACCCGGGGGTCTGTAAAAGAAAAATTTTTAAAAAGTTTTATGCTGGAAGGGTGTCCTTAAAACTGTATACTGAAATTCTTTTTCACCACGGATTCCCCACTCAGATAGGGGAATCCATCTCCCCAGTTTGCAGGGAGTAATAAGGGGAAAAAATGATTTCCCCCCCTTTGGGAAACCCCAACGGGGGGGCTGGGAAAAAGAAGAAAAAGAGAGTAACACGCCAAAACAGTTTGGGGGAATTTTTTGAAAATTTTCCCCGGGCCCCCTTAATTTTTCGAAAAATTAAATCAGATGCATTTCATTTAAAAAACAAAAGGGTTTTTCGGGATTTATAAAATCCATGAAAATAATGGAATCCCCGGAACAGTACCATTTTTTTTGCTGGGTGCCCCAGTTTGGAAAACCAAAGGGGGCTTTAACAAAAAGGCATGAGGGACCCCCGGGGAAAAATGGGGGCTTCGCCAAATTAGGGTTTTTTATACCTTTGAACGGGGAAAAATTCTTTCCAAAATTTTTTGGGGCGCCCCCTTTTTACATGAGGCCCCAAATACATAGCTACTCAAGAATTTTTATTTTCTTTTTAAGAAAAACTTCTTTTCCCAAAGATTAAAAACTTTTCAAATACGATGCTATTGCCCAATTTTGTACCCATGATGTTGGGGCTTAAAAATTTTAAGCCCCATACACTCACCCCGAGTGGCGCCCCCAACCGTTTTTTAGCCGAGAACTGTTGGAAATTTTTATTCAAACAAATCAAATTCTTTGAGGGCAAAACATCACCCGGGGATCCTGCAGGAATACTCTTGGGGAAATTTTTACCCCTTTTTTTAAGAGGACAGATTATCCTCATATTTTTTCCCCCGGGAAAAAAATCCAAGCCAAGAAAGTAGAGAAAATAAAAAAAAAAACCAAAATAGATGAAAACAGCCAAAAAAATACCAAGTAAAACTCTAAAAAGGGGGGCTCCACATTTGGGTTAAAACCCCTTTACAACTAAAGAAACTGAACAACTAATCCCAAATCCCGACCATTATTAGAACATGGAGATAAAAACTAATAAACTTTAGCCTTTAACAAATTACAAGAAAGGGAACACAAAAATGGGGAATCACCAACCGAAAAGATAAAACTCCAAAAAAAATATAATGCACACTTTAGACTACTATCTTTTTCTATGAGTTTAAAGAAGACAAACACAATCTAATTTCATTTCTGGATACATTCAGATAAACCCCAAAAGACATTTTAAAATGGGGGGAAATTGATAAACCCCCTATTATCAAATTACTGGGGGTGCTGGGAAAATTAACCCCAAAGGAGGAAAAACAGCAGGCCTTGATGGGCTACCCCCAGAATTTTCAAAAATTCTGCCCAGCCCAGCTCCCCCCTATTAGCAACATTTACCGAAGCCAGAATAACCAATCCTTCCCTTTAAAAATTTCGACACTTTTAAACCTGTTTTTCCAAAACAAAATAAGGGCTTATCACCCAAAGGCCATACAGACCAATTTCACTTCTTTAATAACGACGGAAAAAATTTCTAAAATCATATTTAAAGCAAAAGAAAGTTCCCCCCGGTAATATCACAAGACCTAACTGGATTTTTGGGGGCCCTTTCTTCAAATTTATGCCTGTTTTAAAGTAATATATCCCCCCAAAAACAAACACCCCAGAAATATTATTATCATTGGGTGCGGAAAAGATTCGACATGATTGAATGTATATTTTACCAATTGGAGAAGTTTGGGTTTGGGCCCCCAAGGTTTTTGCCCATTAAATTACTGTATACTAACCCAGAAGCTTCAGTTTGCATCAAAAATTTTTTTCAGGGCTACTTTTAAAAAAGGAAAATGGTATTTTTGACAAGGATTTTCCCCTTTCCCCTGTTTAATTTCCATGAACCCTGGGAATACATTGTCGAAATACTGATCCCGATAAAGGGGGTTAGAGAAGGGCTGGAACAGAAAAAACCATTATAAAACCAGATGATATGGTATTGTAAATTGGAAAAATTCTTTGCCTTTAGTCTTAACAGTACTCCCGAATTTCAAAAAATTTTGGGCTCAGAATTAATCTGAATAAAAATGCTGGTTCCAGGAACCCCAAGCATATACTATAAGATTTTAAAACCCCACCTTTTTTCAAAATTTTTAACAGTTTAAATTTAGGGGAAACATCCCAAATAAAAAAACCTATATCAACAAAAAATTTAAATTGATGGAAAAAAAATTAAAAAGACTTGATAGATGGGGAAACCTTCTCCACTAGCGGGAAAAATCCCCGTTAAAATGAATATTCTCCCCAAGCTCCTTTTTTTTTCAAAAATTTCCCTTATACATTAATAAATCATTATTTAGGCAATTGGGTCCCAAAAATAAAAAATTTTTTTTGGGAAATTTTAAAACAACTTTAAAAACAAAAAAAGAAGGCTCTACCCAAATTCCAGTTTTTTTATCAAACAAATATAAGGGGTAAAAGCCTGGGCACAAATAGAAGAACATAAAAGGAATGGACTGAATAAAATAAAATCCCAAATTTTTTGTTTCCTTTTCTCTGGGCTCCAAAAGGGACACGTTATCGCTATACCAAAACCCAATTTACTCCACCACGAATCCGGAACCAATGCAAAAAACAAAAGCTTCATCTTTCAATTTTGCAAAGAACCACCCTTTTATCCACCAAACATATGCATTTGTTATCTGGGAAAAAATTTTGGGAAATTTTTAAACTTTTTTAAGATCTTTTTAAAAAAACAAACCCTTCAAACCAAGGAATTATATTTCCAAATTTAAATTCCCCTTTTTCAAATTTCCCCTTTTGAATCCAAAACCCCGGAAAAAATTTAAATTAAAATAGAAAATTTCCCGAAATTTTTCCCCCCGGGCCCCATATGCGGAAAAAGCCTTAATTAAATTTAAACCCCCCAAAAATATAAAATCTTTTAACAAACTCCTTTAAAAAAATTTTCCAAAAGGGCATGGGAAAAACCCCACCCTTTCAGAAAAGGATGGGAAATTTTTGGGGTGCAAAATTCACATTATTTTGGAAAAGGGAACAATTATTAAACCTTTAAAATTTAACCCCCAAAACTTGTTTTTTCTTCCCAAACTTAAATGGGCCAAGGGGCATTATCCAACTTTGAACTTTTCAAAAAAAACCAAATCCCAAATCATTCAATATTTTAAATTTCGGAAAAAATTAATCAATTTTGGACAAAATTTTTTAAAACCTTGGTCCCAATCATAAATTTTAAAATTGGTTTTAGGCTTCCAGAATTTAAAATTTTGGAGAAAACAAAAAATTTTGATTAAATTCACTTCTTTTCAGGGGGGGGGGACTTTTCTGTAAATTTTTTTAAAAACCCTTTTTTTTGGTTGGGGGAAAAATTTTATTTAAAAATTTTAAAAATTAAAAAAAAAAAACACTAGGTTTAAAAGGATGGGGTTTAAAAACTTTTTTTTAACCAAAAAATTTTAAATCTAATCAGAAAATTTTAAAATAATTCATGAAACAAGTTTTTTAAATTTGGAAGTTTTAAAAATTAAAATGTTTTTAGGGTGTTTGGGTTTTTTTTTCCCCGGGGGGATCATTTGGGCTGGGAATCCTTTCCCCTTTTAAAAAAAAAAATTTTTTTTGGAATTGGGGAAAAAAAATTAAATTAATAAAAAAAAAAGAAATTTAAATTTTATGCCATTTTTGGATTAAAAGTCCGCCGGACAAAAAAAGTACTTTCCCCAAAAGGGTGTAACCCAATTTTTAAAATTTTTTAAACCAGATCCCCAAATGTTTTCAAAAGGAACCAAAAAAAGCAAAAACTTAAAGAAGTGGTTAGGTTACCTTTTTGTTATCTTAAATTGGAATTTAAACCCCCCTCCAAACCAAAATTAAAGGTAATTCTGGGGCCAAAATGTGAAAACCAAAAAAAAACCCTGGTTTTTTTCTTTCCCAAATTTTGATTTTATTTAATTGGTTAAAAACCCAAAGGTTTGGTTTTAAAATTGACCTTCCCCTTTTTTTTCTTTTTTCCCTTTTTCTTTTTCGAATTTTCCCCCCACCCCTAAATTTAAAAGAAACCTTGTTTCCCCAAAAAATTGGGTTAAAATTAGAATTTTTAAAAACACAATTTATAAAATAAATGAAAACCTTTTTTTTATTTTTTTCAAACTGGGAATTCCTGGGCCTTTTGGGAATTTGCATTTTTTGGGGGACACCCCCTTTTAAAAATGCGAAAAAATTTTTAAAATTATTTAAAATTCATTCATTTAACAAAAAAACAAAATTTTTAAAAACAAATTCAAAAATTTCAAAATTTTATGGGGAAACCTTTTGAATTTAAACCCCTTTTTCTTCTTTGTTTTCTTTCCTTTTTTTTTTAAAATCCCCCACTTCCATTTTAAAGAAGATGTTCCCAAGACTTGAAAGTTTTTACCCCTGAAACAAATAAAAAATTTTAAAAAAAGAAACCCTAAATTTTAAAGAAAATTTTCCCTATTTTCCGGGGCCCCAAAACCCCAAAAACTTTTGTTTTCAAAAAGGTCAGAAAAAAACTGGATTTTTTTTTTTGTGATTTTCCCCTTCCCGGGCTTTCAAAAAGGAAATTTTTCCATTTTTTTAAAAAAATTTAAAATTTAAATTTTAACAAAAAAAAAAAATTTTTGTTTAAAATTTTGGGCAAAATTTTGGGTAAAACAATTTAAATTTTAAAATTTTTTGAAGTTTAATTAGATTTTCTTGGAAAAGTTTTTTTTGTTTTTAATTAAACTTTTTTTGTATTTTTTTTAAAGAGTTTTTCTAAGGAAATCTTTTTTTCAAAAGGGTTTATTTCCCGGGAGAAACGAAATTTTAAAAAATAATTAAACCTAACTTAAATTTTTTTTTTCCTTTATTTAATTACAAAAAAAAGGGAATAAAAAAATACCCTTTTGGAACCAGGTAAATTTGGGTCCAAAAAACAAAAGGAAATAGGAATTTTTAACCTTTAAATCTTTAAAAATTTTTATGGCCCGCTTTCCCCTTAAAATAAACTTTAAAATTTTGCCCCTATCAAAATTTGAAAAATTTTAATGGAATTTAAACAAAACATTTTAACGTTGGTTGTGGCAAGGGGATAACTAACCCTTTAAAATTTTATTTTTATGAAAAGCTAAAGAGGGGGCCTTGATATTTGGTTTTAAAGGGTTTTAAAAAAACCCCTTTTGGGGTTAAATTTTTGTGGTGTGAATTTTTATCAAATTTATTAAACTTGAAAACAGGACTTTTACAAAAAATGGAAAAATTGTGTTTTTAAAAGGAAACCCCGGTTTAGGAAAAACTTCTTTAATGTTATTTTATGGGAAAATTTTTGAAAAATTTAAAACCAGAAAAAAATTGAATTTTTTTTCAACCCCAAATTTAAAATTCAGGGTTTTGAAAAGAAAATTTTTAAATCAACAATATAAACTTTTGGGAAAACCCAAAAATTTTGGGTTAATTCTCTGCAAAAACCTACCCTTTTAAAAAAATAAAAAGGGGAAAAAAAAGTTTTTTTTTTAATTATAATAAAAAAAGTTGCTTTATTTTAAAAAACAAAAAACAAAAGGCCACTTTTTTTCTTTTAAAAAACCAAATTTAATTTTTTGGGGAAAAAAAATTTAGATTAAAATTTTAAAAAATTTAAACTTAAAATTTAAACAATTTCCCAATTTTCATTTTAAAACAAAAGTTAAGGAAAATTTTGGGAAAAAAATTAAACCGTTTTATAAAAAAAAATTAAAAATTAAAAATGGTTTCAGTAAAAAAACCAAAATACCTTCGTTTCATTTTAAATTTTGTTTTTAAAGGGTTTAAAAAACCTTTTAGTTAAAAGAAATTTTATTTTTGGATATTTAATTTTTTATTATATTTATAAAATTTATTTAAATTTTCCTTTAAAAAGTTTTCAAAACCTATTAAAAATAAAAAAACAAAGCTTGTTTAATTTTGGTTCCCGGGGAAACTTTTTGGGTCCCCCCAGTTTTTCAAAATTTTGGGTTTTTTCCCCGGGTTCTGGGTTTTTTTTTAAAAGGGTGAAAGGGAAACAAAATAAACTTTTTTTAAAAATCAATCAAATTTAAAAAGTTCCCCTTTTCAAAAAATTTTAAAATGTATTAACCGTTTTTTTTAATTTTTTGGGTAAAAACGAAAAAATTTTTTTGTGCTAAAAAGGCTTTAAAAATAATCTTTTTGTCAATAAATGAAAAGAAACCGGGGGGTTTTTGGTTTTTTAAATTTGCCCAAAATTTGGGTGGTTTGGCCCCGGGGGTAAGGGGAAAAACAAAATGGGGGGGAAATGAAGACTACTTAGCCTTTTAAAAACCCCCCAAAATTAAAATTTTAAAATTTAAAAAAAATTTTTTTTAATTGAATTTCAACCAAAATTAATTTTAAAAAAGTATAATCTCTCATTAAAAAATTTAATCCAGATTTGGATCGGAAATTTTAAAAAAAAATTTAAAAATTTTTTCTTTTTAAAAACTTTCCCCCCAAATTTGGGCCATTTTTTTCCCTTTGCTTCAAAAATTTTTATACCCCCCAAAAAAAGAAAAAAAAGGTTTTTTTTTAAAAAAAGGGCCTTTTTGGGAACTTTCCTTGTTTTGTTTTCTTAATAATTATTAAATTAAAATTTAAAAAAAAAAAAAAATTTTTTTTTTTTTTCCCTTCTTTTAAATTTTAAAAAAGTTCCCCAGTTTCAAGGGCCCTTTACTTTTAAATTTTTAAAAAAATACAACCCCCATGGATTTTTTGGGCACCAAAGAAAAAAACCGCCCCCTTTAAGAAGGTTTGGAAGAAATTGTGATTAAAAAGGGTTTTTTTGGCAATTTAACCCTTTTGGTTTAAAAAAAGGGGAAAAAAAAGAAACTCCGGAATTTTGGGGTTCCTTTAATCCCTAAACAGCTTTATTTAATTGTATTTTTGGGTTTTCCCTTTTCCCTGGGGGTTAAAAAAAGGGGAGGAAAATTTGGGGCAAAAACCCCTAAACACTTTTTAATAAAAATTCCCCTTTTTTTTAAAATGGTAAAATTTTGTTCCCCGTCCCCCTTTTTTCTTTCCCCAAAACCTCAAACCAACCCCCATCCCCAACTTGGCGTTTTTGTTTGGGTGTTTAAGAACAGTTCTTTTCCCCGGGTTTCCCCCTTTTTTTAAATTGGAAGGTTTTAGTTTTTTTTTCACTTTTTATACAATTAAAACAACTTTGACAAAACCCCGGGTAGGTTTTTAAGAAAAACTCTCTGGGCATTCTACCTAACATAAATGAAACAGTCCTCTTTGGATTTAGGGTTCTCACGGAAGGGCTTGATGAAGATGGTCAAGTAGAGTTTTGCCTTTAATCCATCCATCATTGTTGGAGCATCATGAAGCTTTGAGTAGGTGGAGGTGGCACAGGCCACCACCACAAAGAAACCGGAAACAGAAAAGAGAGTAGGGGTCAGTACGGATTTTAGAGCCACCATGAATAGTTATTATTATGAATTGAACATATAGAGTATCAGGATTAAGTTAAATTGAAGTTATAGAAAGGCCATGTTAAAGTAATGTGTTTTCAGCAGTGTTTTAATTTGCTCTACTGTATCAGCCTGGCGAATTCCTATTGGCAGGCTATTCCAGATTTTAGGTGCATAGCAGCCGAAGGCCGCCTCACCACTTCTTTTAAGTTTTGTTCTTGGAATTCTAAGGAGACACTCATTTGAGGATCTGCGGTTACGATTTGGAATATAAGGTGTCAGACATTCCAATATATACGATGGGGCAAGATTATTTAAGGCTTTATAAACCATAAGCAGAATTTTAAAGTCAATCCTGAATGACACAGGTAACCAGTGTAGTGACATTAAAACTGGAGAAATGTGTTCGGATTTTCTTTCTTAGTTAGGATTCTAGCAGCTGCATTCTGCACTAGTTGCAAACGATTTATGTCTTTTTGGGTAGTCCTGAGAGGAGTGCGTTACAGTAATCTAGTCGACTGAAAACAAACGCGTGAACTAATTTCTCAGCATCTTTCAATGATATAAGAGGTCTAAGTTTACTTATGTTTCTTAAGTGAAAAAATGCTGTCCTAATGATCTGATTAATATGCGATTTAATATTCAGATTATAGTCAACAATTACCCCTAAGCTTTTTACCTCTGTCTTGACTTATGTATCCAATTTATTTCTAATAGCCTCATTGTATCCATTATTGCTAATCACTAAGATTTCAGTTTTCTCTTTATTTAACTTGAGAAAGTTACTATTCATCCATTCTGAGATACCATTCAGACATTGTGTTAGTGAATCAATAGAATCGTGGTCATCAGGTGCTATTGATAAGTACAGCTGTGTGTCATCAGCATAGCTGTGGTAGCTCACGTTGTGCCCTGAGATAATCTGACCTAACGGAAGCATGTAGATTGAGAATAACAGCGGACCCAGGATAGAGCCTTGTGGAACACCATATTGGATATCATGTGTCTTCGAGTTGTAATTCCCACAACTAACAAAAATTTTTCTCCCTGTCAGGTAGGATTCAAACCAATTTAAGACCGTGCCAGAGAGGCCCACCCATTGACTAAGGCGATTTCTAAGAATATTATGATCAATGGTGTCAAATGCAGCACTCAGATCTAAAAGGATGAGAACAGATAAATGGCCTCTGTCTGCATTAACTCGCAAATCATTTACTACTTTAACGAGTGCCATTTCTGTGCTGTGATTTGTTCTAAAACCCGACTGAAATTTAACAAGAATAGCATGTTTATTGAGGTGGTCATTTAACTGCATAATGACTGCCTTCTCCAGAACTTTACTTAAGAAAGGCAGGTTAGAGATGGGTCTAAAATTTTCAAGAGCCGAGGGTCAAGATTATGTTTCTTAAGAAGGGGTTTAACTACAGCAGTCTTAAGACAGTCTGGGAAGACCCCCGTATTTAATGACGAATTTACTATGTCCAGAACATTATCAATTAGCACGCCTGATGCTTCTTTGAAAAACCTTGTTGGTAAACAAGTAATGCAATTGATGACCTTAAAAGTTAAATGGAAATTTTCAACAGGCACATTTCATTTATTTAGTACCCATAACTCTATAAATATTCACAAACTTAAAACTTGAATTATACAGCTACCTTATGCTAGGTTTTAGCTTTGTGTAGAATGTAATGCTTGAATAAATCTATAAACTAAGCAAACTTAATGATTTCACTCACTGCAAATGATTTTAGGCTACATATACAAGATTTTTGGCTTGAAGTTCCCTTACATAAAACTATAGTACATCATGATAAAGAATACATTGTACAGATAATAAACAAATAAATAATTACCTTTACTTAAAAGTTCATAAACTAAATAAATATTATCACATGTTATCACTTGGTGCTATGGATGTCACATTAAACTTTCTTCTAAACAGGTCTCTGATAAGTATCCTCTGAAGTGTTCAGGTCAACTCAATTCTGACATCCATCCATCCATCCATTTTCTAACCCGCTGAATCCGAATAGGGTCACGGGGTCTGCTGGAGCCAATCCCAGCCAACACAGGGCACAAGGCAGGAACCAATCCTGGGCAGGGTGCCAACCCACCGCAGGACACACACAAACACACCCACACACCAAGCACACACTAGGGCCAATTTAGAATCGCCAATCCAC